>NC_058381.1:47572564-47837564 GCF_018350175.1 Felis catus | reverse complement strand
GCTCTGTCTTTCTCAAAAATAAGGAAACATTAAAAATATTAAAAAAAAATATTCACAGAGCTCTTACAAACCGACAAGAGATAACCACACAACCCAGTATGTTAGGGTGACTGTAGTAATCATTTCAATATGTATACGTGTACCGTGTCATCATAGTTTTATTCCCTTTTGTATGCAATTTTTCTTTAAAATAACATAAAAATTTTCTCCTTTTTTAAAAAAAATTTTTAACGTTGATTCATTTCTGAGAGACACAGAGAGACAGAGCATGAATGGGGGAAGGGCAGAGAAGGAGGGAGACACAGAATCCAAAGCGGGCTCCGGGCTCCGAGCTGTCAGCACAGAGCCCGACATGGGGCTCGAACTCACAGACCGTGAGATCATGACCTGAGCTGAAGTCGGTCGCTCAACCGATTGAGCCACCCAGGCGCCCCTAAATTTTTTTTCTTTTTTTAACGTTTATTCATCTCTGAGAGACAGAGCATGAGTGGGGAAGGGGTAGAGAGAGGGAGACACAGAATCCGAAATGAGCTCCAGGCTCCAAGCTGTCAGCACAGAGCCCAACATGGGGCTGGAACTCACGAACCGTGAGATCATGACCTGAGCTGAAGTCAGACACTTAACCAACTGAGCCATCCAGGTGCCCCCAAATCTTCTTTTTAATAGATGTCATTTGGAAGTCTCTCTTCCTTCTAATTTCCAGCTCTTCTTTCGCTTTGGGGGTCATTTCTTGAGCCCCTCCACTGTGCGAGGTGCTGACGGTATAATGATGAACAACCTCTACCCTGCCCTTGGGGAATTTTTTTGTCTGGCAGGCACATACAGACAGGTGGCCACCCAAGCAGAAGGCAGAGGGGAAGGTGGGAGACTCACTATTGGAGAAGGACCCTATTCACTGGCAGTGGATGGGTGGGTGCGTGGGAGTGGGGGAAGGCCTGAGGAATGAAGGGTTCTAGGTTACGTTCAGAGTTCTCTTACCCAAAAGGCTAGAAATGGACAGGAACAGAATCAAAGACCTTCTACATAAGGGGGATCTGTAATGCTGCAGTCACTCCATTCCTAGGCATGATTTCCAGTAAATTATTTTCAAGTTTTGCCATCAAAGACTCTTCCCTCCTATAACAGTAGAGCACAACTTGAACTCTCCTGGCCCGCAGATAGACAGAAGGTTGTGTGTATGAGATGATCAACTTGCAAGCAATATTACCGTACATTGTACAACACAATTTCAAAATCTGTTCTGTGCACTATATTCTCATTTGTACATAATACAAAGAATATAATGAACTTGTCCATGATGGAAGAATACAGTGTTGAATCTGGGCTTCCTGGCATTTAGTCCACTGTTCTTCTGTCTACAGTTCTTTGTTTTTTTTTTTTTATTTTAGTTTTTTTTTAATTTTTTAAATTTTAGGGGCGCCTGGGTGGCACAGTCAGTTAAGCGTCCGACTTCAGCCAGGTCACGATCTCGCGGTCCGTGAGTTCGAGCCCCGCGTCAGGCTCTGGGCTGATGGCTCAGAGCCTGGAGCTTGTTTCCGATTCTGTGTCTCCCTCTCTCTCTGCCCCTCCCCCGTTCATGCTCTGTCTCTCTCTGTCCCCAAAAAATAAATAAACCTTGAAAAAAAATTTTTTTAAATTTTTTAAATTTTATTTTATTCTTTGAGAGAGAGAGTGCGCATTGGGGAAGGGCAGAGAGAGAGGGGGACACAGAATCCGAGGCAGGCTCCAGGCTCCGAGCTGTCAGCACAGAGCCTGACGTGGGGCTCGAACCCATGAGCTGTGAGATCACGCCCTTGAGCCAAAGTAGGGCGCCTAACCAACTGAGCCACCCAGGCACCCCTTTTTGTCTACAATTCCTAATGTCCTACAATTATCCTACTATTCCTGTATGTAATAGTGTATGAAATGTTTTGGTCACGTCATGTGTCAGCCATTGTTGGGCATTGGGAAGGTCCAGGAAGGTAAGTCTCCAGGCTGCTGATTTGCATAGTATATTATTGAAAGAATTGTAGAACTGTTGTGCATTTGGGTGGTTGTAGGTGAACTGAGGGCCAATCTGACCTATCTACTCTGAACTTGAAGGAGCAGATTAATGCCCGTATTAGCATTATGAGTCTAAATTAGCAATATAGTCTAAATTGCCTCAGTCGTGTCCTGTTGTTATGCTCTCCAGTCTATATATTTGTCCCTAGTTTGATCATCATCTTTGGCATATTTGTTTTGTAATTACTAACTCTTTATAAAAATCTGTTAGCCGTCTGCTGGGAACAAACTGTCAGAATAGTAAGGGAGGAAAAGGCATTTTCTTAATGTCTCTGCAGGCATGATGTGGAAGGTAGACTCTTGCTGGCGTTTTTAATCTTGAGCCCTATCTACTTGCTGCTTGTATGAGTCCATATGATTCTGAACTCACTTCAGTGGGTTTAGTGACCATATATATATATATATACACACACACACACACACACACACACACATATATATACACACATATATATACATATATATAGTTATATATATATATATATATGATTTTATATATATATGTATATGTATGTGTGTGTATATATATATATATATATATATATATATATATATATATATATATATATTTCTTTTCCCCCCTGCTAAGGATTCCCCAAGGCATAGCTTCAGCCCCAGACGCTTTCCAATTTTGCAGCTTTGCTCCGGATGTTTGTACCTGAATATCTTCACGACACCTCAAAAATCAACCCAAAGCAGGATTCATTGTGCCCTTCCCCCCAAACCAGCCTCTGGTCCTGTGTTCCTTGCCTTCTTCAGTGACACCACTGTCTTTGCAGGTGCTGGGACCAGAAGCCAGCTGTGTCTCTCTCCCACTACCTCATTAGAACCTAAAAGGCTCATTCTATCTTCCAAATGTCTCTTTGCTCTGGCTTCTGCCACTTTCATTTTTGTCTTTCACCTGGACGCAGCGTCTTGGTTTTTTTTTTTCCCCGTCTCTAAGTCACGTTTTCACATAGGCTCCAGAGTTAGCTTTCCAAAACTCAACTTTGATAGTCACCTCCTTAAAATTCTTAATGACGTTTATCACCTGTGAGATGAAGTACCAACTTCCTAGCGACCCCTCCTGATTTCTTGCTTACCCTCCTGTGCACCCTGCCCTCCAGGATCACGTATTTGTTCTCCTTCCTCAAATGCTACCTTAGTTTTCATTCCTCTTTTCGCCTTTGCACACTGTTAAATCCTCGCCTCCACGACACGTCCCTTACTCTAATATTATCGCACGGTTCTGTCTCTTGCAGAGCCTCCCCTACCCTTTTTTCCACCTCAGGCAGTTAGCCGCCCCTCTGATCCTTGCGTTTGTTCAAAGAGCTTTGTTGTGATGTAATCCGCGTACGGTTAATACACCCGTGGTCAGCGTGCCGATGAGCTCTAGTGAATGCGGACGTTTGTGCCACCGTCACTACAACACAGTTCTATAACTTTCCATCATCCCCAGATTTCCCTCATGGTTGTTTGTGGTCAGTCCTTGCTCTTGCCCCAATCCCAGGCAACCACTCATGTGCTTTCCGCCTCTGTGGTTTTGTCTTTTTCTAGAAATTTCATCTAAAATCATGGAGTACGCGGTCTTTTGAGAGTGGCTTCTTTCACTTAGGATCCTGTTTTTGAGCTCATCCATGTTGTTGAGTGTGTCAGTAGTCGGTTCCTTTTTACCTTGTGAGTAGTGTTCCATTGTATGGATGCACCCCATTTGTTTACCCATTCACCGGTTGATGGATATTTGGGTTGTTTCCAGTTTGGGGCTATTATAAAAATACTGCTGTGATCATTGGTCTGCAAGTCTTAGTGTGGACACATGCTTCCATTCCTCTTGCATAGATACTCAGGAGTAGAATTTCTGGGTCAGATGTTAAGTGTATGTTTAACGTTTGAAGAAAATTGCCGACTGTCTTCCAAAGTGGCTGTTACATGTTCTATTGCGACGAGAGCAGCAGCGTATAAGGGTTTTGGTTTCCCCACATCGTTGATGCCAATAGTTGATGTTATCTGTCCTGTTGCTTATAGCTATCGCATTGGGTGTGTGGTGTTATCTCCCTGTAGTTTTGATTTGCATTTCCTGTGGTCTTTTAAAACTGCTTTGTATTCTAGAATGTATTGTATTGATATTTATCTTCTTCTAATCTGTGAGCTATTTTAGGGCTGATCCATCTATCTAGCAGAGTGCCATTGGGCAGGTACCTGTTAAATACTTAAGGTTTGTTGAAGGAATGAATGAGCAAACTGATACTTAGTATGAGTGGCCAATTCTCAGTCATTTTGGGTAACAGAAAACATTGATAAATTAACTCTTGAGATAGAACACGTTTTTTTTTTTTTGTTTGTTTTTGTTTTTTTTGTTTTTTTTTTTTTGCCAGTTTCCAAGGAGCAATACCTTGACTGAAGTAAATTTTGCTTCCTTTCCTTTCCTTTCCTTTCCTTTCCTTTCCTTTCCTTTCCTTTCCTTCCCTTCCCTCCCCTCCCCTCCCCTCCCCTCCCCTCCCCTCCCCTCCCCTCCCCTCCCCTTCCCTTCCCTTCCCTTCCTTTCCCTTCTCTTCTCCTCCTCCTTTTTTCTTTTCTTTTTCACCCGTCGGTGGGAATTAAAACATGTAGACAGAAACTTCATCTCTAAATGACTAAGAGCTTGTTGAATAGCTTGGGAGAGAGAGCCATTTGGGTTATTGATCACTCCAAGTTCTGGGAGTGGGGGATTTCCACCAGTACTATGACTATCTGCCAGTTCTCCACTTCTCTCTCAGTTTGAGCAGAAGTCTGCAGACATTTTCTGTAAAGGGTCAAATAGTAACTATTCAGGTTTTGTGGGCCAAGAAACAATATCAAGGATGTTACATGGGCGCTTATATAATGAGAGACCGAACAAATCTCCATGAATTTTTATTGATAAAATTCAAAACATATTAATAATCGGGTACGATTTTTTATAATACAGATTTACTAATGAGAATAGAATTTTGGCGGGGGAGAATAACATTTTGCTTAGAGTTCAAAGGTAATGTTTCCTATCATCATGGTAGAAACGGGGCCTCGTTATCCAATAAAGCTTCCCTGAAAACACCATGGTCGTCTGTCTTGAGAATTCACCAGAATGTGCTGGCTGTGTTGGCTCTGATTGCGTTGGAAAACTTTTCACAGGGAGGAGCTGATTAACAGCATAGGCTCTGGGCTAAGACTCCTTGGGTTTGAATGCCTGCAGAGACTCAATAACTATGAGATCTTTGCCTACTTACAAACCTATCTAGAAGCTTCTGTTCCCTCATCTATAAAATGAGTAATAGCACCTACTTCACAAGGATATTGTAAAGATTAAATACAGAGATTCAGAATGACATTTTGTAAATATTATTCTTCTCTTGATTTTCAGCCATGTAAAAAATGTGAAAAACCATTGTTAACTCACAGGCAGCACAAAAATGGGTGGAGGGCTGGGTTTGGCCTGCAGGACATAGTTTATGGGCCCCTGCAGTCGCGTATAAACTGAAATTATTGCCACTTATTCCGGAAATAATGATTACTTTTTTCTAATTGCAAAGCACCATATGCTCACTGGAGGAAATTTGGAAAACACAGAAATGCACAATAAAACAGAAGTCATCCAGGATCTCCATCATCCAAAGATGTTTTGTTGGTAGCATGTCACCATATATCCCTACAGTCCGTAGTGTTCATATGTAAACATATATTTCTTCTTTTATTTATTTGTTTGTTTTTTCTGTATTGAAACGTTTTTTAAAATGTTTATTTATTTTGAAAGAGAGAGAGAGAGAGAGAGAGAGAGAGAGAGAGAGAGAGAGAGAACGCTCGCGTGAGCAGGGGCGGGTCAGAGAGAGAGAGGGAGAGAGTGAATCTCAAGCAGGCACAGAGCTAGACTCGGGGCTCAAACTCACAAACCATGAGATCATGACCTGAGCCAAAATCAAGAGTTGGATGCTCAACCGGTGCCATCCAGGTGCCCCTCTATGATGTTATATTTTATTTTATTTTATTTTATTTTATTTTGAGAGAGAGGGAGGGAGAGAGAGCATGCACACAGGAGGGCAGAGGCAGAGGGAGAGGGAGAGAGAATCCCAAGTAGGCTTCATGCTGACAGTGTAGATAGAGCCTGATGTGGGGCTTGATCTCACGAGCTGTAAGATCATGACCTGAGCTGAAATCAAGAGTCGGATGCTTAACTGACTGAGCCACCCAGGCGCCCCAGTTTGTTTGCATTCATAGTAATTGTTGACATATTTTAGATTATTTCTCTTATTTCATGCTATTTCCAACACCTTTCCTTTGCTTTCTTTTTCTCTTTTCTTATCTCTTACTGAATTCAGTTTTATCTATTCCTACCCCTCCTTTTTTCTCTATTAGTTTTGTTGGCCTTAAATATTTAAGGTGCGCCCTTAATATTTAAGACTTAAATAACAGTTTAAAATTAATTATACCTCTGCCTGGTTTATTTTCTTTTTATTTAGTATTATAATTTCTCCCCAGTTTGGGTATTTTATTGTCTTTGATCTTCTGCAGGCTGACTACAGTGCGTGTAGATTTATTTTGATTTATCCTGCTCAGAATTTGGTATTATTCTATACTTGGAGGATTTATGGCTTTTGCAGTTCTGGAACATCCTATCTTTTAAAATATTGCTTCTCCTCGGGTACCTGGGTGGCTCAGTCAGTTAAGCATCCGACTTTGGCTCAGGTCATGATCTCACAGTTTGTGGGTTCGAGCCCTGTGTCGGGCTCTATGCTGGCAGCTCAGAGCCTGGAGCCTGCCTCGGATTCTGTGTCTTCCTCTCTCTCTCTGCTCCTGTCCCGCTCATGCTCTGTCTCTCTCTCAAAAATAAGTAAACATTAAAATTTTTTTAAAAATATTGCTTCCCTTTTATTTTAGCAACCATAAAATGTGCCTCCACATCTGGTGTGGGAAGCATAGTTGATTGACCCCCAGATGCCACATCTAAGGATTTACTCAAAAGCCGTCTTCCCCTGGGATGCTCCCTGTTTTGGACTGAGTGTGATGGGGGTTCTAGTGCTGGCCTATTCCTGTAAGATGTTGGACTCCTCCAACGAGTGACTTTGGCCCAAGGGTTCTCAGCAATGTGGCGAAAAACTTTCTCAGAGTTGTGCTTCATTCTCAGTCTCATCCTTTCCAGCATGCCTTTTTCCTCTTCCTCCTTTAGAAGTTATACCTACATCATGGTCTGCACGTCCTCCTTAGCTACTCCTGTTTTTCTCTAACATCCTTCCTTGGCATCTGCATCTTGGAGGATCCAAACTAATATAATTTCTATTTTGGTCATCTGGATCTTGCATTAAATTCATACGGACCTTCTCATTTTTCATGTACTCATTGTCCCTATTCTATGGTCATTCTTTCATGTCCCTTTCATCTCTCTGATCCCTTTGGTAATGTCCTCAAATCTGTCTTCCATTTTACTTAATTCTCTCTTCTTTTGTGTCTAGTCTGCTGTTTAACCTTTCTGTTGACTTTTTAATATCAGTGTTTATAATAGTCATTTGTTGAAGTTCTATTTGGCATATTTTCAAATCTGACTATTCCCTTTTTCATATTTTTTTCCTCAGGGTTTTATTTTCTCCTTTATGTCTTTAATAGTTTTTCTTCTCTTTCTTTCTTTCTTTCTTTCTTTCTTTCTTTCTTTCTTTCTTTCAGAGAGAGAGAGCACAAGTTGGGGAGGGGCAGAGGGAGAGAGAAGAATCTTAAGCAGTCTCCACACTCAGTGTGGAGTCTGATATAGGGCTCGATCCCACGACCCTGGAATCATGATCTGAGTAGAAATCAAGAGTTGGACGTTCAACTGACTGAGCCATCCAGGTGCCCCATGTCTTTAATAGTTTTAAACATACTTAGTATTCTCTGTTTCAAATTCTAATTTTATTATCCCAAGTTCCTGGACTTGTTTGTTGTGTTTGCTGTTTTCTGCTCATGGTATTTTATAATTTTAGATTTTCTTATAAGCTGGTTTTAGGTGGGGATTATTTTTTTCTGTGGGGATCTCATGTGGCCTGATAGTGGGACTTCTCCAGAACAATTTGCATTATTGTTCTAGAGATCCCATGAGTATCCCTGGCTGGGGACCATCGTTTCTGCTAATTTCTTAGTTTGGAATTTTTCCAATCATTATGCTCATGGTTTGGATCTGGGATATCCATTTTTTAGGGGAGAGTTTTGTTTGGTTTTCATTTTCCCTTTAGAGCCCAGGGACCTATGAAATTGTCGTCTTGGACCCTTTTCCCAGGGGAAGAGTTTTCCCCCTTAATCTTCACTGAGGAAGCAATCCTTGGAGGATTCTGCTTCTCCTGAAGGGTGTTCTAGCTCTGCTTATGGCAGCTCCAGGTTTTATCTCCTTTGTCCACTTGGGTTTTAAAATCCAAGTCTGTAAGTTACCAAAGCAGCCTTAGGATTAGCTCACTTGCTTTCACTCACTTTTTCCCCTTTTCAGGTCATATTTTACCCAGCATTCCTATGTGTTGGTAGCGAGAAGTTGTTTTTTGTTTTTTCACATATCTTAGCCTATCACCATATTGTTGAATCAGAAGCCCTATTTACCACATTTAGTTCTTTTTTTTTCCCCCTAACTTTTTTTTTTTTTATTAAAAAAAAATTTTTTTTTCAACGTTTATTTATTTTTGGGACAGAGAGAGACAGAGCATGAACGGGGGAGGGGCAGAGAGAGAGGGAGACACAGAATCGGAAACAGGCTCCAGGCTCTGAGCCATCAGCCCAGAGCCTGACGCGGGGCTCGAACTCACGGACCGCGAGATCGTGACCTGGCTGAAGTCGGATGCTTAACCGACTGCGCCACCCAGGCGCCCCTCCCCCTAACTTTTTAAGGTTTATTCATTTTTCGGAGACAGAGACAGAGCGTGAGTGGGGAGGGGCAGAGAGGGAGACAGAGAAGCTGAAGCAGGCCCTAGGCTCTGAGCTATCAGCACAGAGCTGGACTCGGGGCTCAAACTCACGGACCGTGAGATCATGACCTGAGCTGAAGTCTCACGCTTAATCAACTGAGCCACCCAGACTGGCCCCCCCCCCCCCCCCCCCCCCCCGCCTCCCGCCCCCCGCCACATTCAGCTCTATGCTTCAAGCCTTCTCTGGGCACCAGTTTCTAAGCAGTGTCATTAGTGAAACCCATAAACTCACTCATGATTAGAAAACCCGGGCTTTGATTGTGTTGAGACTGTAGATCTATAGTATATCTTGAAGGGTTTGGAAAGATTACCTTTATCTTCCAATCTGTGGTAACTTCATTGGTAAATCACGAAGCCCTTTAAGATTTTACAAATAGAACTGACACTTAGAAAGTGAGGATGGGGAGGGAGGGGGTGCCTGGGTGGCTCAGTTGGTTGAGCATCTGACTTTGGCCTGGGTCATAATCTTGCCATTCCCAGGTTCGAGCTCCACGTTGGGATCTGTGCTTGACAGCTCAGAGCCTAGAGCCTGTTTGGATTCTGTGTCCTACTCTCTCTCTCTCTCTCTCTCTCTCTCTCTCTCTCTGTCTCTGCCCCTCCCCCACTTGTGCTCTGTCTCTTCCTCTCTCTCTCTCAAAAATAAATAAACACTAAAAAAATTAAAATGATAATGGGGGTGCTTGGGTGGCCAAGTTGGTCAAGTGTCTGACTCTTGATTTTGGCTCAGGTCATGATCTCACCATTCATGAGATCGAACCCTGCATTGGCCTCTGTGCTGATGTGGTGGAGCCTGCTTGGGGTTCTCTCTTTCCCTCTCTCTCTGCCCCACCTCTGCTTGCCCTCTCTCAAAATAAATAAATAAACTTTAAAAACGTTAAAAAAAATGATGACATTGTTTTGTCATTATTTCTTTTTTTTTTTAATTTTTTTTTTAAATTTTTTACATTTATTTTTGAGAAACAGAGTGAGACAAAGCGTGAACGGGGGAGGGGCAGAGAGTAGGAGACACAGAATCTGAAGCAGGCTCCAGGCTCTGAGCAAGCGGTCAGCACAGAGCCTGATGCGGGGCTCGAACCCACGAACTGCGAGATCATGACCTGAGCCGAAGTCGGACGCTCAACCGACTGAGCCACCCAGGCGCCCCTTGTCATTATTTCTTTTACTGCACGGGCCTAGTAATAGAGCTCTCTGTTTTCCTCCCTACTTTCTCCCAGCTTTCCCACCATCCTTCTCAATTTGTCCTTTGTCAACAGGACAGAAAAAAGGTTGAAGTGATATATGGGTATAATCCTCTGTGCACTGCTAAAAAGATAAACTTAAATGAAGTGATTTATTACCTGTGACAGGTATACTGCACCCAAAATTGTCTGTCAAAGTTAGTGCCTCATTGATTTTCCATACTTTCTCTGTGTGCCTCTGGCTTGCCATTGTTGATTAGAGGTGAGTAAACAGTTTAAGGTGGCGGGGTTTTCTCCCAGTCTGGGCACTGTGCCGCAGGGGTTGGGTTAGCCTTTCTTTGTGTTGGAGAGCTCAGGACTTTTGCCTTCAACTGTATGAGAAGGATAAATTCCACCGGTCCCTTGGGATGACTCAAACTAGAAGTAAAATGTATTCTATACTCCCATTTTGAAAAGGCTTCTAGAATCTTCCTATTTGAGTCAAAGAAATAATAGGCTCAGTAGAATAGCACAGGATAGGGGCGCCTGGGTGGCGCAGTCGGTTAAGCGTCCGACTTCAGCCAGGTCACGATCTCGCGGTCCGTGAGTTCGAGCCCCGCGTCAGGCTCTGGGCTGATGGCTCAGAGCCTGGAGCCTGTTTCCGATTCTGTGTCTCCCTCTCTCTCTGCCCCTCCCCCGTTCATGCTCTGTCTCTCTCTGTCCCAAAAATAAATAAAAAACGTTGAAAAAAAAAAAAAAAAAGAATAGCACAGGATAACAGACAGCTGTAGGAGCAGTGCCTGAGTAGGGCTGGTCTGTATTAGTTGATGATATGGCACATTTGGTGGGAACTAATGAAATGGGAGTCTCTTTTCACTTGAGGGGACCACATGCATATCACGCAGGACATGCGTTTCCTGTTTTTCTCCAAACCCGTCCCACTGTGTTGGAGAGTGACGAAGCAGAAATCTTCTCAGCAACCACAGTTCAGCCTTGGGAGTCAGGCTCAGTGTCCTCCATCTTCAGCAATGCCCAGATATTGAAGCAGTTGTTTTTAAAATCTTAAAAATTTCCGACTCGCATGGACCTCAGATCTTTTCGTTCACTGTTCTAACTTTATGTAGACTAGGAATTTGAACCCTGCCAAGTATTCGATAGCTTGTTCATTGTCATAGAACGAGTCAGTTGCGCGGCCAGGATGACGACCTGCCTGTCACCCGTTACCCTTCCTGGGAGGGCTTCTCCTCTGCTTCTCTGGGAACTCTGGGCAGAGCTCGGTTTGCCTGCACGACAGACACACTTCGTGAATTTAAAACCTGTGCTGTTCGTAGCTCTCATCTTTGAAGTTCATTTGCTTGGTTCTTTGATCAGAAAGAGAGTTCTGTGTATTATGGGTTGGAAAGAGTGAGCTTAGGGGCGCCTGGGTGGCGCAGTCGGTTAAGCGTCCGACTTCAGCCAGGTCACGATCTCGCGGTCCGTGAGTTCGAGCCCCGCGTCGGGCTCTGGGCCGACGGCTCGGAGCCTGGAGCCTGTTTCCGATTCTGCGTCTCCCTCTCTCTCTGCCCCTCCCCCGTTCATGCTCTGTCTCTCTCTGTCCCAAAAATAAATAAAAACGTTGAAAAAAAAAATTAAAAAAAAAAAAAAGAGTGAGCTTAACTCTGATTTTTCTTTTCTTTCTTCTGTCTTGCGCTTAAGGTATAGTAATCTAGTATAGTAAGGTATAGTGGCCTACTGCTCCATAGTGGGCACTTTCCAAATACATATTGTGCTGGAAAAAAGATTGCTTTTATGCCAATGGGGTGGAGCCAGGGAATTGATTTATATCATGTAATGACATTTCCTAACTGGCAAATTTGGTGTGGGGGGTGAAGACTAGTTTGACCACTAAATAGTTACAGTTGACCCTTGGACAATTGCAGGAGTCAGGAGGTATTGACCTCCTCCCCCCACATCCTACACAGGTAGAAATCTACATATAACTTTTGACTCCCGCAAAACTTAACTACCAGCGGCCCACTGTTGGCCAGAAGCCTTACTGTAACGTAGAGCCGACGGACACATCTTTTGTATGTTATATGTACCTATATACTGTGTTCCTACAATAAAGTAAGTTAGAGAAAGGAAAATGTTGTCTACGGCCATACCACCCTGAACGCGCCCGATCTCATCTGATCTCGGAAGCTAAGCAGGGTCGGGCCTGGTTAGTACTTGGATGGAGAAAAGAAAATGTTCTTCAGAAAATCATAAGGAAGAGCAGATACATTTACAGTTCTGTACCGTATTTTATTGAAAAAAATCTGCATCTGAGTGAATCTACACAGTTCAAACGTGTGTTGTTCAAGGGTTAATAACTATATAGACAAATACATAGATTGTGTTTATATATACACACATGTATGTACAGTAATATACTAATGGTATTTGGCATTTTTAATTAAAGTTTTTTTAAAAGTTTATTTATTTGAGGGAGAGAGAGAGAAAGAGAGTGAGCGGGGGAGAGGCAGAGAGAGAGAGGGAGAGAGAGAATCCCAAGCGGGCTTTGCACCATCAGTGCAGAGACCAAAGTAGGGCTTGAATGCATGTGAGATCATGACCTGAGCTGAAACCAAAAGTCAGATGCTTAACTGACTGAGCCACTCAGGTGCCCCAGCATTTTTTATTTTAAAAATGATAAGCATCCTGTAGTAATTTGTACTTTAAATACTATTACATAGCAAGTAACAGTTTATAATAGCTTAAGGGGGATGAATATTGCTGGACAGTTCTCTCTTTGTACCTCTGATTGACAGCTAGGGGGAGTTGAAAGTGTGATTTGTGTTAGTTTTCTTTTTTCTTTCTTTCTTTTTTTAAAAAAATTTTAAAATATTTGTTTATTTTTGAGAAGGAGAGAGACAGCGTGAGCAGGGGAGGGGCAGAGAGAGAGAGAGAGGGAGGCACAGAATCTGAAGCAGGCTTCAGGCTCCAGCTGACAGCACAGAGCCTGACACGGGGCTAGAACCCATGAACCGCGAGATCATAATCTGAGCCTAAGTCGGACGTTTAACAGACTGAGCCACCCAGGCGCCCCTCGTTTTTTCTTTTTTAAAGATTTTATTTTTAAGTAATCTCTGCATCCAGCGTGGGGCTCGAACCTACAACCCCAAGATCAAAAGTCACATACATGCTCTACCGACTGAGCCAGTCAGGTGCCCCAAGTTTTCTTGTTTAAATACGTATCTGCCGTACTGAATAATCACTTTTTAATTGAATTTGTGGCATGTTTTGCCATCGTATGCATTTGTGGCAACATTGATTCAGCTTTCCCTGAGCCCAAACTACCAGTTCTTACAGGTTAAGCAGGATGTTGCCTTCATGCTGAGATTAGTTTGTGCTTCACATAGTTGGAGGTCTGAGGAAGCAAAATCAGCTTACAGAAGTCCGTCCCTTAGGGTCAGGAAGCACCACAGATACCAGGAGAAGGTACCTGAATGTGTATATGGTGGTAAAAATGACAGGATAACTTAGGCGTTCATATAGGCAGAGAAGAAAATATATAGACCTGCATTATGTGCATTTTCTTCTCTGTGTTCCTTAGTGGTCTGATTATTCGTGTGGCCGAGATGTAAAATCTTTGAGCTTCTAACATCATAGTTATTCATAAAGGCATTTAGGCTGATGGCTTTCTCAGAACGTTCTGCTCTTCAGGATGGAACTTCATCTATATTTCAACGAATTTCTAAACGGGGGAGGGCAACAGAACATTTTTCCTTTGATTAATTCATTGGTGTTTTAGTCCTCAAGGACTCATATACCGGTGAACTCCAAAAGGAAGTCCGTAAAGGAAGAATCGTAAATTGGAATTGGAACCGTGAAACTTGCCCCATAAAAATCTTTGAGTGCTGTTCTAAATTCAACATCTGAAATATAACGGACTAGGCGAAGATTTATGAAAGCTAATTTAAAAAGCTAATTTAAACTTGTACCCAAGAAGCACAGTCTTATGAGTTGTGTGGAGTGTTTAGGCTTTTACAAGTTTTAGTCTTTTTACAGTTAACCTGGGTCTTAAGCTACTTTGCCCAAGAATCAAGTACTTTAACTTAGCATTACTCCTAGTTAGATCACAGAGGCATGCTTTGCATTCTTGGGCTGTTCACTGGGACTGTACCCTTTGGAAAAAAATGTTATGATTTTAAGATTTTATGTTATTGGATCTATACATCTGTCTTAGAGTGGTCTCCAGAGGCTGACCCAAAGATGAAGACTTGGGGAGGTGATCCTGAGAAGTCCCAGGAGAAATAAGAAAAGGGAGGAAGGGAAGGTAATAGTGTGTGTGTAAAGGATAAGATTTCCAACCGATCCAGTATTTAGGAAATAGCCTTCAAAGGCACCAAGGACGGAGTCTGCCATGATGGTAACACCATTATGAAATCCCATACGTACCTTGTTGAAAAAGACTTGATGAAAGGCATAACTCTTTGCCTTATAAGAGATCAGTGAGGGGCGCTTGGGTGGCTCAGTCAGTTAAACGTCAGACTTTGGCTCAGATCGTGATCTCACAGCTTGTGAGTTCGAGCCCCGCATCGGGCTCTGTGCTGACAGCTCGGAGCCCTGAGCCTGCTTCGGATTCTGTGGTCTCCCTCTCTCCTTGCCCCTCCCCTGCTTCCACTCTGTCTGTCTCTCAAAAATAAATGAACATTAAAAAATTTTTTTTTTTTTGTAAGTGATCAGTGAGATTGGGCTTGCCAATGTTGAGTTTTTCCCAACTTGGGTACAGGGTGCCCAGGAACTAGCAAAATCAGCCTTTTGTTGTAGAATCTTGTTAGGACACAGGTCTGTCACCCAGGTGTGGCAGAGCCCCTCCTTCTAATGTTTTCTCTCCAACCTGAATAAGGGAGAACCAGGAGGTTCTGGTGGTTAGGGCATCAACTGGGCTTTGGTCTTAAGTCCCTTCTGCTCGGTTCTTCTCGGGGGAGTGCTGGAATCCTTGGGCTGGAAGTTCTCGTCCAGGATCTGCCAGATGCTCCCAAAACTTCATAGAAGCTCAACTCCCAGAGTCTTGCATCAGGAGTTGCTTAGCAGTCAGGCTGTGTGCCGGGAGCTGAGGGATAGTGTGAGGGTGAGGTAGGGAGAGTGGCAGGGCAGGTGGGGGAAAGCCGAGCTTCAGCCAGGTTCTTGGGGAATTTGGGAGCGTGACTTGTGCTACAGAGCTGGTCTCCCCCAACGCCCGAGGGTCGACCTTTTGTGCCCCTCGCCCGTGTCAACCATTGATAGGTTGTGGGCCTCCTTCAGCGTAAGTATAACTTCCCAGGAGGAGTGGTTTCCAGAGGCAAAAGGCAATTTCATGGACTAGGAGGCAGATGGGACCCCTTAGCAGTGACACTCAAAACAGCCATCCCTGCTGAAGGGGTCCAGGCAGGGCCCTCTGGCGTTCCCCAGCAAAGAGACCAGGGCCAGGCTTTGGCCTGTTTCTAGCTCGTCCCCTTTGACATAATTTACCTGTCCTCCAAGTGTCCCTGTTCAGAGTCTCCCCCACCCCCCGCCCTCCAAATTCAGTGTCCTCCCCTCCTCCCTGGAAAAACTTCACTCATGGACAGAGTGGGAAGAAAAGTCAGAAGCCTGTGTCTTCTGCACCTGTGGCTTGAGCTGAATCCCACTGGGGGTTCTCTGGCTTGGGGAGGAGTGGGGGGCCCTGGCGCTGGGTGGTAGAAGACGGACGCTTTACTCTTGATCTGTCTTTCAACCACATTGTACCAGAGTCAACTAAATAGGCCTCAGAAGGGAGTGTTAATTTTCTGCCTCAAACAACCCAGCAACCAATCTGCTTTTATTTATTTTTATTTTTATTTTTTAAGTTTATCTATTTTGAGAGAGTTAGAGAGCATGAGCAGGGGAGGGGTAGAGAAAGGGAAAGAGAGAGAATCCCAAGCAGGCTCCACACTGTGAGTGTAGAGCCTGATGTGGGGCTCGAACCCACAAACCGTGAGATCATGACCTGAGCCGAAATCAAGAGTCAGATGCTTAACCGACTGAGCCACCCAGGCGGTTCACAACCAACCTATTTTTAGTAGAAGGTAAGTATTTTTCTCCTGTGAACAGGCTAAAAGGGCTCTGAGGCATCCAAGAAATTCCCCTCCTTTCCCCCCCACCAACTCAAATGTCTTGCCCTGACACAAGACGGGATGAGGAGGGTGTGGAATGGTGAGAGAGGGGTCAGTTGTGAATGGGGTGTTAATTAAATGGGTGCAGTCAGCCATGCTTTTGAAGTGTCCTTGCTCTGTGATTTCTCCAGGATTGAAGGGCTGTTGCAAAATTCTGGATTCTGGAAGCCAGTATTGTTCTTTTGCTAAACCCTCAAATCCCTTTAGGGGTCTGATAGATTTGCCTTGCCTGCACCCCAAATATATTTGCTCCGCAGGTTATTGTCACTAAGGGGTAAACACCAAGCTGTGTATCTTTTTTTTTTTTTTTAAGTAGGCTCCACCCACCGCGTGGGCTTGAACTCATGACCCTAGGATCAAGAATCCGATGATTGTACCCACTGAGCCAGCCAGGCACCCCGCCCCCTCCGCCCCATCTGTATCTTGATGGAAAATTCAAAATCATAAAAAAACAACAAAGGTGCTTACCAGCCACACCCGGGTGCATGTTGCATTTGGGTATTGTGTCCATAACCTTGACCTAAGGTCTCCGTGACTTTAGAATAAAACCCCTAAAGAGGTCAGCCTGACGTTCTAGAAAGCTGTCTTTAGGACATACTCTATCCATTAGAAGTGAGCCATTACGGGGCGCCTGGGTGGCGCAGTCGGTTGAGCGTCAGACTTCAGCCAGGTCACCATCTCGCGGTCCGTGAGTTCGAGCCCCGTGTCAGGCTCTGGGCTGATGGCTCAGAGCCTGGAGCCTGTTTCCGATTCTGTGTCTCCCTCTCTCTCTGCCCCTCCCCCGTTCATACTCTGTCTCTCTCTGTCCCCAAAAAAATAAATGTTGAAAAAAAAAATTAAAAAAAAAAAAAAGAAGTGAGCCATTAAACCCAGCACACAAGGGGGAGGGGCAGTAAGCTCTACCCCCTAAGGGGAGGCTATCAAAGAAAGGTTCAGATGTGCTGAAACCACCACAGTAATTAATAAATACTTTCAGAAAGATTCAGGCTCTGCACGTATCCTAGTTCCCCTTTAAAAACCTTGAACATTCACCAGGAGATCCTGCAGCTATGATTACTGTGGCTGGCATTCTAGAGATTTTCTGTTTTCTCTCCTTCCTTCTGTATTTATTGTTTGGAATTCCTCTGTAAGGAAGACGTGTCCCTTCTCTTCCATTTATTTATTTATTTATTTATTTATTTATTTATTTATTTATTTATTTATTAGTTTATCGATTCATTTGTTTGTATCAGTAAGGACTCACGGATATTTATTTCATTCTTTGGGTGAGAGTTTGTGTGTGTGTGTGTGTGTGTGTGTGTGTGTGTGTTTTAAATTATTCTCAAGTTAGTTAGTATACAGTGTAGTCTTGGCTTCAAGAGTTGAAACCAGTGATTCATCACTTACATATAACATGCAGGGCTCATCCCGACAAGTGCCCTCCCTAATGCCCATCACCCATTTTCCCTACCCCTCAGTTCCCCACCCCCATCAACCCTCCGTTTGTTCTCTGTATTTACGAGTCTCTTATGGTTTGCCTCCCTCTCGATTTTTATCTTACATTTCCTTCCCTTCCCCTGTGAACATGTTAAGTTTTTCAGATTCCACGTATGAGTGAGATCACAGTATCTTTCTCTGACTTATTTTGCTTAGCATAATAACCTCCAGTTCCATCTACCTTGTTGCAAGGGGCAAAATTTCATTCTTTTTCATTGCCACATAGTATTGCATTGTGGATACATCCCACTTTTTCTTAATCCACTCATCAGTTGATGGACATTTGGGCTCTTTCCATAATTTGGCTATTATCGATAATGCTGCTGTAAACAGTGGGGTGCATGTGCCCTTTCGAATCAGCATTTTTGTGTCCTTTGGATAAAAACCTAGTAGTGCAATTGCTGGGTCATAGGGCAGCTCTATTTTTAATTTTTTGAGGAACCTCCACACTGTTTTCCACAGTGGCTGCACCAGTTTGCATTCCCAGCGACAGTGCAAGAGGGTTCCCCAAGAGCTTTTTTTTATTTTAAATATTTTATTTTTAAGGTATGTCTACACTCAGTGTGGGTTTCAAACTCAATGGCCCCAAGATCGAGAGTCGGACACTCAACCGGACTGAGCCACCCAGGTGCCCTCTGAGAGATGTTTTTGAAATAGGAAAACAGCCTCTTTGAATCAGGTGGAGGGAGGTGGTAAGAGTGTCAGTGCGGATCAAGAGCACATGGGGGATGGAGCGAAGTTCCTGAGAAGGTCAGCAATGATGACATTCAGAGGGGAGGCCTTGGTGAAAATGAGGGACACTCTGTTCTCAAAAACAGGGACCAGGAAAGACTGGACGGCCAATTTTGACGTCAGGAGGGAGTTCCCATTAATTAGCTTTTGTCTTCTCAGTCAATTGGGAAACTGACTTTTGGAATTTAAATTTTCTTGGCCCCAATTCTTGGCCTCCAGAGAAGGGTTTCTCAACCGCTCCACTCTTGACAGTCGGACTGGATCATTCTTCGTTGTGGGGGTTGTCCTGTGCCCACAGGATGCCAGCAGCATCCTTGCTTCCTCCCCCAGTGTGACCACCAAAATGTCTTCAGTGCCACCAGCGGTCCCCTGGACAGCAACATCACCCCTGGCTAAGAACCTCTGATGTAAAATAACTTACACAGAAGTCTGGCAACCCACAGGATTCCTGATCTTAACCTTCGAAAGACTAAGACGAGGCATTCACCTCTAAGTTCCCGCAGAAAGAACTGAGCTGTCCCAGCTGGAACGCTCGGCTTTGTTGCCATTGGTGAAGCGGGGCCCTGTTTCCTTGGGGATAGTGGGTGTTCTGAGCACACAAGCCAGATGAATCAAGAGGAAACACAGTTCTGTTTCTCAGAGCGTCTTTGCTTCTGAAAAGCGTTGTTGCGGTTAGAGTTTTGCTTCACGGTGGAGGGTTGTTTTGCTTTCTCTGTGGTTTCTATGTGGGCCTAGAGAAGCAACTTCGTTGTTATGTCACATGGGGACATAGAAGCTGTTTCACAGGTGAGTTTCCAAAAGCCAGTTTGTTCTAAAAACCAACATGACACTTAACCTAGCTGGGTGCGCATTGGTTGCTGGTACAGTTGTTTCTTAAGAGAGCTGGGGATGTCAGGGACTCTGAATTCCTTTAAGGCTCTAATTTTATTTTTATTATTATTATTATTTTTTATTACTATTATTTTTTAATGTTGTTATTTATTTTTGAGAGAGCGCACAAGCGAGGGAGGGGCAGAGAGAGAGGGAGAGAGAGAAGGAGACGCAGAATCCAAAAGAGAGAGAGAGAGAGGGAGACACAGAATCCAAAGCAGGCTCCAGGCTTTGAGCTGTCAGCACAGCACCTGATGTGGGGCTCAAACCCACAAACCACAAGATCATGACCTGAGTCGAAGTTGGACGCTTAACCGACGGAGCCACCCAGGCGCCCCGTGGCTCTCATTTTATTATCCAAAGATGGCTTGCATTTTGGCCTAATTTTTTTTTCACCTCCAGTAAGTTTTTAACAGCATTTCCAACAGCAAAGATGACAGAGATTAAGGAAGCAAGCCAAGGCTAAGGCTCAAACGACCTTGTGCGACCGCTGATGCCATCTGTTGGCAGCTGGCAGAACTGATGCCCTTCGGAGTTCTGTTTGTTGCCCAGAAAGTGGAAAGTTGGCTGCAGGGTACCTTCCTTGCAGCCTGGAGCTGTGGATCAGAAGGATAGGACAGGGGTGGAAAGGAAGGGACCGTGAGTTTGCTTTACAGGTCCTGCATGGGCTATTAGTTGTTGGCAGGAATCCATATTTGAAAAAATTTCAGAACTTTTTTTTTTAAGTTTACTTATTTATTTTGGGAGAGAGAGAGAGAGAGAGAGAGAGAGAGAGAGAGAGATAATCCCAAGTAAGCTCCACGCTATCAGTGCAGAGCCTGAGTCGGGACTCGATCTCACGAACTGAGATCAAGAGTGGAGGCTTAACAGACTGAACCACCCATGCTCAGTACTTAAAGGTACTAGCTGGGATGCCATTGGGACCTAGAATCCATTTATGAGTCAGTTGTCATCTAAGAAAGTTACGGTCCCAAGGCATTGGCCTTGGGGGGGGTTAATAGAACAGCAGGGAGGACCCTTAACTACAACAGTCTCCTCCAGAGCCTTAGCACGTGGCCCACGCTTGTGGAATTTGATTGGTCCGGGACACTATGAACTCCTCACTTTAATCAAAGAAACTGACACACTATCATGTAAAAAATAAGTACCGTATTATATCTCTCTTTGTTGTGTTTTCAAATACTGTATGTTTGTGTCTATACCAATCCATTTCGGCCAGCAACCCTTCTTGGATACAAAACCGTGATTCCCAGACACTGGGTTTCTTGGGTCCACAGATGCCGTTAAAAATGAAAGCCAGAATGAGTCCAACCAGCGGATACCCAGCCCTGACCACACGTAAGAATCACCTGGAAAACGTAAAACATCCCTGAGGTTGGCCTCCCTGCCGTCGGTACTGATTTAATTCCCCTGCAGAAGCCCTGGGTCACGGGTTCCGCTTTTGGAAGCACAGTGATTCAGGCACGCCGCTCTTCCTCAACGTGTGGTCTGCATTTGGAACCTTGTGACAAATGCAGATTCTCAGGCTCCCCTCCCAGACCTTCTGAATCGGTCTGCATGGGAACAAGGTTCCCGGGTGATCCCTGCGCACGGTGGAGTTTGGAAGCACACCGTGTTGCCTCTGAAGAGGGGGGTGTACTGAGCTGCCCGTTGGTATCCCCACTGAGGACACCTGTTTGCATTTCATCTTTACCATTCACGGTTTGGGTGGCCTTCGTCAAGGGCCCCAGCTTCCGCCTGCTCGGTGGGTGCCGTGGGCGTCCCAGATCGAAGCCACAAGAGAACCCAGGGGCCCTTCTTCTACCCCCACCCGGTCTTGCTCACAGCTAGCCGTTAGAGTGTGTTTCACAGCACTGGTGCCTCACGGCGTAATCGCCAAACCCAGACTCCAGTCTGTGGGTGACCTCTGGGCTCTTCCTGTTGAGACTGATGGTGCGTCAGTGCCGGCTGAACCCGTGAGGACAGGTTGAACCTGGGTGCAGCTCCCCAAGACTCTCCCTCGATCTCTAGCCTAGAAGCCGCCTGTGTTGAAAAGGAGGGAGGCAGCGCCTCTTTGTTCGTTTCTGTTTTTCTAAATGTAAACGTTGGTGTTTGAATATTTGAATGAAATTAAGGCTGTGGGGGCATCTGGGAGGCATCTGACCTTACAAACAGGCTTCATCCCGGTCGGACTTGGGGTTCGGATGAGGGGCCTCTGGGCCGGGCAACCCTCTTCTGATCCAACGAATCCATCCATCGTCTTTCTAAAAGAGATCTTTTTTAGTTTGTTTCTTAAAACGCGATGCTATATGAGAGATCTTTTCTAAATCTGTAGTTTCATTTTGAGTAGTGCCTAAAAGAGACACTGAAGTCCCTGTTCAGCCTTTTTTGGGAAACGGAGATCCTTGGCTTCTTTTCTCTGCCGTCTTTGACAACAAGCCCTCTGTGATGAACGGCCATTCGAAGCCAGGCAGGGCTGTTTTGTCGTCTTCTCCAAGCTTCCCCCCCCCCCCCCCATCTCCTGTACCTCCTGCAAAGGAACAAAACCACCAGAACAAACCAAACTTGGAGGAACAAGGGAGGCTTGTCCCCATTCGTGAAATCCCTTCAAAGGGTGTCACTGAAAGAGGGTTGCTGTGGCTCTCTCTTTCTGGAAGCTTTGGGAGGTCTCCCGCAGATCTGATCTGGAGAGACTGGAGTGCTAATTTATGCACAGAAGCCATTCATTAGTCGAGTGCCAGTGATTGCCAGTCGGTTACCATCCCTCCGAATTCAGGGCTTTTGAAAGGACCCCAAGCGGGGCTTGTGGCTTTTCCTTCAGTCCTTTTCTCGATCCTTCTTCCTCCTCCCGCCTGTCTGTCCTGTGCTGCCCCTCTGCCCTCCCCAGTGTTTCTCTTGTGTTGCCCACAGCAACCCCAGCAGTCGGTCCTGGAGTGGAGGGAGCAGGCCTGGTTACCTGGGAGTCTAGCAATGGTTGCTCAGCAATTCAGTGGAGCCACACAAAGGAATAGGTTTCTGTGCAAATCTCCCGGTTCAAGCGCCCCCCCAGCGGCTCCCCAACCTTGCTGTGCCTGAGAGCCCTGTTTTTCTGGCACCTGAGAAACCAGTTACAGAGACACCCCTGCCTCCCCTCTCCCAGGCATCTGTTTACCAACAGTGCTTCGTAAACACTTTTAACACCTTTCCTTTGTGCCCACACTTCTCCTACACACACACACACACACACACACACGCATGCTCCCTAGTGTCTCCTACTGCCGAGGGTGTTACTGAATCTAATGTCACTCTAATTGAGTCGACAGACAGACTGGGGCAGAGTTAGCCAACGGCCACCCATGTGGCCAGCAGGGCTGTTAAGGTTTTTCTCTTTTGCTCTTTTACCACAAGAAAGCGCTGTGTCAAAAGGAAGTGCCCAAGTCGTCATGGAAATAAATGATCAGGCGGTGGCAGCCAGATTAATCGAGCCATCCTTAATTTGAGGGGGTGGGGGAGCAGCTCTTCCACTAATATACTTAAATCTCAGTTGACAAATGAGCACGAGGTGACTTGATCCACTACTGTACTTATTGTTGTGATTCTTTTGAACCTCATTTAGTAAACTTTCTTTCCCCTGGAATACAATAAAAGTCCCCCAAACCAAGGAGGTAAAATGTTGAGAGAGCAGACCTAAGAGAGCGATTTTTTTTTTTTTCCTGAAGGAGAGAGAAAAATAAATTCGGAAACAAAGTAGTGTTCATTACTTCTATCTTGCCTTCTGATTTCTAAGTGTGCCCGCCGGCCCCTTTAAATTCCAAGGACCGTTATGTTCTTTGAGATATTTGTCAATGACAAGGGAGTATGCTTTGAGTAAAGGCATTTTCTTCTGCAATGTTCATTTCTATTTCAGTGGTTTTCTCCAGTACTTTTCTTTAATTAATACTGTTTATGCTCACTGATGAATAATTCAGAGTCATACAAGCAACAGATGTCAGACGATTCAAAATGACTTTCCCTGAATTATTTATTATTTCTAAAAAAGTAACAGGTTTGTTGAACAAGTAATTGGCAACACAGATGTAGATCAAGGTTTGTCAGCAGGAAACAAGGTCTCCTACTGCTTTTCCTTTTGTTCATGTCACTAACGAGGGCGACACTGAATAAGGGGAGTTTGGCTGATACCAACTCGTAGGGGGTCATTTATTTATTCATCCTGGGTGCCGACCGGGGAGCTGGAAACATGTTTAGTTTCCCAGTTGTCTGTGGATGTCAAAACATGAAGGGGAATTCATCCAAAAACATAATGTAGCCTTGCAAACACCTATCAGACAAAAACTTAATATACGTACCCAGAAAGAGGAAACATCTTTGTTTGCAAAGATATGTCAAGAATAGAGACCTAGGGGGAAAAAACGAACTGACAGATACGTGAAAGTTTATGTATAATAATGTTCTCTGCAGTGTTGTTTACACCAGAATTTTAAAAAGGGTCCGGAGGAAAAAAAAAAGCAAATGTCCAGCAATGAAAAATTAATTAAGGGGCGCCTGGCTGGCTTAGTTGGTGACGCATGTGATTCTTGAGGCAACAGGTTGTGAGTTTGAGCCGCACGTTGGTAGGAGTTATTTTAAAAATAAACTTACGAAAGTATGGTTTTGAAGTTTTTTTGATGTGGGGCGCCTGGGTGGCTCAGTCAGTTTAGCGTCCAACTCTTGATTTCAGCTCAGGTCACGATCTCATGGTTCGTGAGTTCGAGCCCTGCCATTGACAGATGGCTCCTAGCTGACAGTGCGGAGCCTGCTTGGGATTCTCTCTCTCTCTGTCTTTCTCTCTGCCTCTCCCCTGCACGTGCATATGCTCTCTCTCTCTCTCAAAATAAATAAATAAACTTTAATAAAAGCTTTTTAACGTGGTTATCTTGAATAAGTGTTTCTAGACCCAGTTGGAAGACAAACCACAAGCATACTAGTTTTTTTCCCCCTTGGTTAGAAATTTTTCTGTCTTTCATAGACTTTTAGCAATCATCTGATCTGTTACCTTCTTCACGATAGGATCAAATTTTGCATATCTTTTGCCTCGCATCAGATTTTTCAAGTCTGCAGAGTTCCAGCTAATAAAACAAAACAAACCCTCCAGAACTCAAATGGAGGACTGGGGCCCATTCTTTAACCCGCCCCAAATACAGTCCCTAAAACCCACTGATATCCAGATACCTGTGATTTGATATTTCGCTGACAGTCCGTAAGATGCAAGAAAGTAGTTGAAGGGGAGGACAGTAAGAACCGTTTGGTGCTTTGGTGGTTTTGTGCAGGTGATACTTTCACAGCTCCTGACTCATGGGGTGGTAGACCAGGAATGAGATGAAGGGGGAGCGAGGGCGCCATCTCTGTTTTGTTTTTTTTTTTAATGTTTAAAAAAATATTTTTAATGTCTTATTATTTTTGAGAGAGACAGAGAGTCAGAGTGTGAGCAGGGCAGGGGCAGAGAGAAAAGAAGACACGGAATCCAAAGCAGGCTCCAGGCTCTGAACAGTCAGCACGGAGCCTGACGTGGGGCTTGAACTCATGATGAACCGCGAGATCATGACCTGAGCCGAAGTTGGACGCCTAACCAAGTGAGCCACCCAGGCACCCCTGTCTTTTTTAAACTCTTATTCAGAGCTCTGAGAGTGGCACTCGCCCAGTGACAACAAAAATAAAATATTTCCTTATTATAAAGTGATCAAAGAACTGAAAAAGAGTACAGTAAAATAATTTTCTTAACTGACGTTCTTTTGGTCAACATTAAGATGGATTGTCTCTTTGGGGACATGATTCCGGTTTAATCATTGCAAATGTTTTGGGAGATGTTTTATGACTTCTGGTTTTATCGATTTCAAAGGCTGTACGTCCATCTGCCCGTCCACGCATCCCCCACCCACCCAGCTGAGAGCAGAAGGGGCGAATGGGAAGTTTACAGAGAGGGGCCAACCGCCTGCATTGGTAGGTAGCCTGAGGGGACTTGGTACTTTACGTTGTGCTTTTTCTGCTTGAAAAGCATATTGATCTCAATTTTCAAAACACAGCCCGGTTTATAGCTGAAGAGGAGTAAGTTTTATAATGTCGCCGACGCTGTTGGTTGTCGTGGATTAGCCATGCTCTCTATGCTCTCTTCATCCCTATTAACCGGTTTCTTTATCCCGTTTTCTTACCCGTGCTATGGGCACCGCACCCACCTCAGAAGGTTGCTGTCAGAGTCCTGGAAACTCATGCTAATGCTTACTTGCTAGCGAAGCCTAATTAAGATTTCTGTTAAGCTTGAGGTCATTTGTAGCCAGTGTCTTCCAGATGAAAAACAGAGGCCTCTGTTGACACGTTTTGTTATTCTGAATTGGGACCATCCTGACTTTATACCCAAGAATTCATCTTTAGTTCAGTCATCACGTAAGCCGGTGTAATTCTCTAGGGGCGGCTGTCATTATTAATTTATATGTGACCTGGTTCTGAAAAAAAAATATTTAAGGCGGTGGAACCCTAATTTAGGACTTAGTGGTTCTTGCTTGGCCCATTAGTCTGGACCCGTGAAACCAAAATTGTATTGTTATTGTTGTTTTTTTAATGTTTATTTACTTTTTGAGAGAGAGAGTGAGAGCAGGGAAGGGGCAGAGAGAGGGAGACACAGAATCCAAAGCAGGCTCCAGGCTCTGAGCTGTCAGCACAGAGCCCGATGCGGGGCTTGAACCCATAGACTGCGAGATCATGACCTGAGCTGAAGTCGGACGCCCGACCAACTGAGCCACCCAGGTGTCCCCCCCCCAAAAAAAATTTTTTTTAAGATTATTTAATAAGTATAATCTCTACATTCAATGTGGGACTCAAACTCATGACCCTAAGATCAAGAGCTGGACACTGCACTGAGTGAGCCAGTGAGGTGACCCAGGACCTATGAAAATATTAGAACGATTCCCTAAGAAAGCAGGCTCACAATTAATGGCAACTTCAGACGTCATGCTAAGTACTAGGGTTTCTTTTGACTCTCGGACATTGTGTCAATGCAGGTGATTACAACTAGTCTTCCCATCTTACAAACGGGGAAACAGAGACTCCGAGAGACCCATGACTTCTCTCAGTAGTTAGCAGTGTGGTCACAGGGTCCCCACTCCCAACCCCTTGGCTGCATCCTGTGTGTGTTTGTCAGTTTCCCGGTGGCTGTGCTACTGGGAGCATCTGTCGTGGGCACAAGTAGGAAATGTGTGGAGCGTGTTGGAAAGCGTCCGGATTTTCATCTGGATTTGTGGATTTTGTAACAGGGTGTCTGCTGGGTGGCGTGCTTGGGTAGAGCTGGCACTCTACCTCAGCGGATGGGTATTTCTATCAGAGAAGAATGGACTTGCCAAGTCAGTCTGGAACATCAGGAGTTGAAAGACATTGCAACTACGGAAAAAAAAAAAAAAAAACATTATTAAAGATGACTCTTAAGATGTCAAGAGGGAAAAGAAAATGACTTCTTAGGTCAGAAAAGCGAAAGCTATCATGCTGGGCGAGCCACGAGCTGAGGGATGGCTTCTCAAGGGCGGCTTAAATGCATTAGATTCGTCTGCAGTGTGGATTAAGGGACTGCGGGGACTTAATAACTTGTGTATGAGAGAAGGGCCCTGCAAATGTTACACTGTCATAAAAATGTAACTCTTCTAATTGAATTTGGAAGCGATATTAAAATTATTCTTTTGGTGATGCTTCCTAGATGTATTAAATAAAATATCAAGAGTCACAGTTGATTAAGCTGAAACTTGAACATGCGAGAGTTGTTTACCCATGAAATTCTGTTGCTGGGGGTTATTTTGATTTTTTTTTTTTTTCTGAAATGTACTAAGAAATTTCTCCTTTTACGTAATTTATGGTCACTCCGCTGTTTCAGGGTGCTGGAAGATGCTCTCAGAGTCTTGGCAGTGTTTTGGAATGTAGTATATTATCTTCGTGTTGGGCTATGTATATAATGAACACTTTACATATAGTCATGGTGGGACTGCATGAGCTGAATTCTCTCTTAAGGGCAAAGGAAGGGATAGACTATTATTAACTTACATATGGTGCTTGGCATGCCTTGAAGGAAGTAATGGTGGAAAACACACCTTTTTTTCCCCCCTGTGGCCATACGTAGTTTGCTAGCCTTATGTCTGCGCCCCAAGACTTTATGAGAAGATGACTTTGACCGGAGGTGGTTACCAGTGTGCCACTGGGATACTGCTGTCCATGAACTTCGTGAACTTCGTGGATCCATAGACTCCAGAGAGCCTTGTAGAAATCATGAAGCATGAGTGGCAACTGTGAGCGAGGGGGTCTTCTCTTTTCCACCTGAGGACAATCAGATAGGGGCAAACACGAGAGTAGGGAGAGGCAGGGACATAGCATTTTGAATCCAGACATGTAACGAGGACTATAGTAGTCTGACTGACAGGTGTCTGTGCTTTAGGAGCAGGGAAGGTGGTGGCGATTCAGAGGCAGGAAACCCTCACCCTTCAGGCTCTCATCCAGAGTCCCCAAAGTTGTATGTTGTATATTAAAGAGTACTGTGGCATGTATTCCTAAATACCTACATAGAAAAAAACGTATACGAGCACAGGTTAGACCTCAGAACACATGAGTCACACCATTCAAGGTAGATTTCCCTTTCCCTCCACGAACAAGAGCCTCCCGCCTTTTCTGTTATTGCTCAAATTTAGAGAAATTTCTTTTATTTTGCAGAACTTTATGCCAAAGAAGCCAGTGAGTGTTTTCCTGTGTCTGTCTGAGCTCAGTGGAAGGGTGTCCAAGGACTTAATCCAACTCCCATTGAATGATTGGCTTCTGGCAGAACTGTTAATTTGCAAACTCTTAAGAAAGAGGAAAGTGTACATTCTTCCAGCTGCTAAACTTTGGGCTTCATGGTGAATCATTGGGACAGACTTTCTCGGCCGAGTGGGAGAGCTGTTGTGGGGCCCCGGGTTTATTTAGACACCTGGCCAGAGCTCAGACACATGTGCTTGGTGACCGGCCTCTAGGGCTGACGTGCCTTCCCCTAGAAAACATCTTCATATGTCATTCCCTGTATAGGATCATCACAGACTGCTGATTGAGGGAATGAGTTAGGATCACTGACCAGAGAACACCTGCCATGTTTTTCTTCTGCCCGTTTCAGGGATGTCCGTAAAGGAGAAACCTTACTCGCTTGAAAGCTTCGGATTGCCAGGCAGCTCCGAGCAGTCGCTAGAGGCGTTTTCTCCTTGCTGGGGTTTTTCTTTGCCTCTAGAATACTGAGCAGAAAGGAGGGAAAAGAAAGATAAGCCCCTCTTTCAAAATACGTTCGAGTGGATCCCTATCCAAGAGAAGGCCTGAGATTTCTCAACTCACAAATGAGGTGGGACTACTGCATCTGGGAATTAGGACTAGGCCCCATATGGAGTTATTTGGGAATTAATCACCAGTTGGCTGATCCCAGACGTGGAGCACATCGGAATTCACCTCGTGTTGTTTGAAAGTTGGCAACCTGCTTGTTACATAACATGGAACGCAAGGCCTGCCAGCCTTGCCTCCACGTGCCCTGGGGGATTTGCGAGGCTTTATAACTCTTTGTTGAGTCAGCCAGGCCTGCCAGATAGATTCCAGGGGCCTGGGGTATGTCGGACACCGACCTCAGGCTTCGCAGTTTAACAGACGATATCTCTGCCTTTGGGATTTTGTCTTTAGCAACTGCTGTGAACCCCAGAGAGAAGTAAATGAGGGACATGACATGGGCTTTTTTTTTTTTTTTTTTAATTTTTGAATATGTGTTAAAATACGCATAACAAAATATACCCCCTTAACTATTTTTAAAGGTACATTTCAGGACACGTGGGTGGCTCAGTCAGTTAAGCGTCTGACTCTTGATTTAGGCACAGGTCATGATGATATCGTGGTCATGAGATTGAGTCCTCCATCAGGCTCCACGCTTAAAATTCTCTCTCCCCCCCTCTACCCCTACTTGCATGCATGCATGCACTCTCTCTCTCTCTCTCTCTCTCTCTCTCAAAAAAGTACATTTCAGTGGCATTAAGTACATCCATTTTGTTCTATTGCTACTGCTACTATCTGGAGCATTAATAATCCTGTACCCATTGAACACTAACTCTCCATTTCCCCTCTCCCCAGCCCCCCAGCAGCCACCATACCCCTTTCTGTCTCTATGAATGGGACTCTTCGAAGTACCTTATGTACGTGCAGTATGGACCCTTGTGGCCGGCTTATTTCACTCAGCATGACGTCTTCGAGGTTCATCCACGTTGGAGCCTGCGTCAGAATACCCTGCCTTTTCCAGGCCAAATAATATTCCATCGTATGGATATACCACATTTTGTTTATCCATTCATCTGTGCACAGGTAGATAGATTGCTTCCTCCTGTTGGCTGTTGTGAATTACGTTGCTGTGAACGTGGGCATACAGATATTTCTTTGGGTCCCTGCTTTCCATTCTTTTGGATATGCGCCCATAAATGGAATTGCCAGGTCATAGGCAATGGACTCCTTAAAAAAAGAAAAAAGAAAAGAAAACAGAGAAAGACAGTATAATGACAGTGTGTGACTACCCTCAGAGGACAGGACTTGATTGCTTGCTCCGTTTCCTTCTCCCCTCGCCTGTTGCCTACATGCCTCAGTGGTAATCAGCTTGGTGGGGGAAGCTGGCCTTGTTTGGACTGAGATTGCCGGTGTAGACCTTCTCAGTTTGACCCTACATCTGATTACCCCGCTAAAGCACAGAGAGATGAACAAAGTAAATTGAAGTCATACAAATGACTCCTCCTGCCTCCTTTTCTTCCTCTTTTCTTTCCTTTTTCTTCTTTTGAGAACTCTGGTTATGGTGTCTGCACATCTGTTTTAGCCTAAACTCCAGTAAATCAGTGGTGCTGCACGTTGGAGTCACCTGGTTTCGTGCTGACAACTAAACCCTACGTCCAGAGACTCTGAGTTCATTTGCTTTGAGGCCTGGCCTGGGCGTGGGGGTTGGAAGGCCTGCAGGCAAGTCTAATGTGCACCCAGGAAAATGACCACACGTAAATAAATGTTTTCTTCACCCCTCTCTTTATGTCTTCTTTCTGGTTCTTTCTTGTAAAAAAAATTTTTTTTAATCTTTATTTATTTTTGAGAGAGAGAGAGACAAAGTGAGACAAAGTGTGAACGGGAAAGGGGCAGGGAGAGAGGGAGACACAGAATCCAAAGCGGAATCAGAGCTCCAGGCTCTGAGCTGTCAGCACAGAGCCCGATAGGGGCTCAAACCCATGAACTGTGAGATCATGACCTGAGCCGAAGTGGGACGCCCAACCAGCTGAGCCACCCAGGCGTCCCCTCTGATTATTTCTTTAGACCGTATCTACAGATTTGTAAATCTCAGCCCCAACTTGAAAGTCTTCTAATTGACTTTTTTGCTTGTTTAAATTCATGAGGCTGCATGATGTAATTTTGAATCCAAGAATGAGGAGACCTGGGTCATACTCGTGTATGTCATTATCTATCCAGGGATGATAAATTACTTTACTTGTCAGAATCATAGCCTTTTCTTCTTCTCCCCCCCCCCCCCTTTTTTTTTTTTGGTCTTGTCTTCAAAATTAGAATATGGATCAGCATCTGATCCATAAAGAATGAAATTAATGATTAAAAGTAGATATCCCCTCCAGCTCTAACATGCTCTGAATGAGCAGGGGGGATTGATGTGGAACAAGGGAGGCTTGTAGTTCATGAATGTGAACGGTGTCATGTTCTAGTAATGAGTAGGAGGATGAAGAACTTCCCCATAGGGCGCTACTGGGAGATCTGGTGCCCCAGAAGCAGCCTTCAGGGCAGTTCTGATCAGTAAATAAAAGGATGCAAAATAAAGATCTCGCAGGATACGTAGTTAATAAAGCAGGAATGTGGTGCCAGGCAGATTGTTAGAGAGTGTTGGGGACGTTTTAAGTGATAGAGGGAACATAGCAGGACTTGGTCTAGTGGAACAGAGTGCCAGAGGTCCCTGTCCCCCTGAAAATTGTCACCTCCTTGCCTCTTGCCATGAGCTGTTTATCATAGATCTTCTGAATCCTTTCAAAGCTTATACTGTACAGTTTGTTTTTCCCCTCCTCTGAGCCTATTCGAGGAATATGGATGGCCCAAGTTTTTATGTGTGTGTGTTGGTTTTTTTTTTTTTTTTTTTTTTTTCCCTTCTCCAGATTAACACAAGCTAATGCAGTTGGGATACGGTGCCGGAGATGTTAGTGTAGAAAAGCAGAGAATGTACTTCTGTCCTGGACACCTCCGGACATGGAATTTTTCTTCCATGGTGACTTCTTAGGCCCATGGGAAAGTAAGAGGAGGTGGCCTCTTGGGGTGGGGGTGGGGGGGGTGGCACCTTCTCTGGAACCGCCCCATAGCGTGTGGCCGTCAGGATGACGCAGAGAGGCGTGTGAATACAGCCGGCCGCTGCAGCTGGTGCACTTGACTCTGGGCGGCATGTTCCCAGGAACCCGCAGGACACTGAGGACCGTGAGTGATGTAACCCAGATCTGCCAGATGTGGGAGCCAGCGTGAGTCACGCTGGACGATTCATTAAGAAACGTTTTCTGGGTCATCTGGGTGAGGAGTCCTGGCTCTTTTCCCTGCCATCTGGGGTTGGAGGCACACGTCCACACACCAGGAATCCCCAAGTTCACTAACATCTGTCTAAAATTACAGCCCCGTTCTCTGAGCTGACACGGTGCAGAGCCCAGACTCTCGGATGGTCCCTGCCTTGTAATTTGCTAAAGGATGTCATCACTTTGGGCAGTAGAAGGTGGGGGAAAGTCACTTGATAAAACCATACATGTGAGTTGCTATGAAGTTTCTGTATATTCGACTAAGATCAGAAGGGGGATGGGATGTTGTGAGAAGACAGAACTCTGTGGGCGCGGGGCCAACAAAATGCCAGGGGTCGTCTTTTTTGTTAGATGCGTGTCAGACACCTCATGGTGGGTGAACAAGTGTATTTCTTTATTTATTTGTTATTTTTTTTAATGTGTATTTATTTTTGAGAGCGAGAGCGAGAGAGAGACCCACAGAGTGCAATCAGGGGAGGGGCAGAGAGAGAGGGAGACACAGAATCCGAAGCAGGCTCCAGGCTCCGAGCTCTCAGCACAGAGCCCGACACGGGGCTCAAACTTGTGAGCGCCAGATCATGACCTGAGCTGAAGTCGGACGCTTAACCGACTGAGCCACCCAGGCGCCCCAGAACAAGTGTATTTCTAAAGTGCTTTTTTTCTTTGAGAGAGAGAGTGTGTGTGCACATGTGAGTGGGAGAGTGGGACAGAGGGAGAGAGAGAGAATCCCAATCGGGCTCTATGCCCAGTGAGCGGAGCCCAACGCGGGGCTCCATCCCATGACCCTGGGATCATGACCTGAGCCGAAATCAAGAGTCAGGGGCTCAACTGACTACACCCCCCAAGGTGCCCTAACAAATCTATCTCTAAAAAGTTGTAAGCTGACTGAAAAAAAAATTCCTCACAGATGTGTAGCATATAACCAGAAAAGTGCATGCATGCATTGCTGGCCAAAATTTCACACCCTGTAATGGGTTGAATGGTGGTCCCTGGAAGCCTGTGAATATGACCTTATTTGGAGGGAGGTCTTTGGAGATATAATTAGATAAGAGATCTTGAGGTGGGATCGTCCTGGATTCCCCAGGTGGGCCCTAAATCCAATGGCAAGTGTCCTTATAAGAGACAGGAGAGAAGACGCAGACATGGAGGAGAAGTCCACATCAAGACAGAGGCAGAGAAGGGGGAGTTCCAGCCATAAGGAACAGCTGGGGCCACCAGTAGCTGGAAGAGCCGAGAAGTGGATTGTCCCCTCGAGCCTTCAGTGGGGGGAGCTGGTCCTGCTGAGACCTTGAGTTCTGACTTCGGGCTTCCAGAACTGGGAGAGATACATTTCTATTGTGTTAAACAACCAAGTTTGTGGTAATTTGGTATGGAAACTAAGATCAAGAAATAGAATGTTACCAAAACCACAGAAACTCACCTTATGCCTCATCCTGAATTCACACCACCCCGGGGTAACCACTCTCCTGACTTCTAACATCAGAGATAGTTTTTATGTTCTTGGAATTTAATTAAATGGAATCATATAGTATGTAGTCTTCTGTATCAGGTTTCTTCCATTCAACCCTCTATTTGTGTCTATGTTATTGTGTGTGTGATCATTGTTTTGGCCATACAATACGATGTGAATATGCCAGTCTTTACTTATTCTTTTCCTTTTGGGGCCATTTGAGTAGCTTTCCTTTTAGGGCTGTTACAAATAGCGTTGTTATGGATTCTGTTATATGGGTTTTTTTGGTGAACACGTGTTCATTTTTGTTGGTTATATTCTCAAGAGTTGAAGTGTTGGGTCATAGGCTACTTATATGTTCAACTTTAGTAGATACTGCTAAACAGTTTTCGAATTAATTTAAAAAATTTTTTTTCAACGTTTATTTATTTTTGGGACAGAGAGAGACAGAGCATGAACGGGGGAGGGGCAGAGAGAGAGGGAGACACAGAATCGGAAACAGGCTCCAGGCTCTGAGCCATCAGCCCAGAGCCTGACGCGGGGCTCGAACTCACGGACCGCGAGATCGTGACCTGGCTGAAGTCGGACGCTTAACCGACTGCGCCACCCAGGTGCCCCTCGAATTAATTTTTAAAATAGCCAATCACATTCAGAATTCTTTTGTTAAATGGAGACTCCAACAATGAATTCAATAACCATTCTTTAATGGGATATTGTGCAAGAACCAAGTGTTGGACATAGGGTTTTCTAGGAGCAAGGCTCCCCTCCTTAGATCAGAACTCTGCATTCACAATGAGGAATGCCCCAGGTCTCAGAAGAACCCATTACAGGTCTGGGCAATTGTTAGAGCACCCCACTTTCTGGTGTGTCAGAGAAGCTGGGCTCCTGACTGTAAATTTTAAATACACCTCACCCATCAGTGGCCCAGCTGCTGGATCTCCATCTTGAAACTCAGAAATAAATTTGCCGTCTTATAAGACGTATATAAGACATTAATACTTCTTATAAGCCATATTAACTTTCCAGCTTTTGAGTCTGTGTTCTATAACTTAGAAAGCAATCAAATGATATGAAGCAACCAGTAAACAAGTAAATCTGTACATGAAATAAAGAATACATCGTTTCTGATCGTGACAAAAGCTGAGAAGACAGTCAAGTCAGATGTCGTGGTTGAGTTTGGAGGGAGTGTTCCCGAGCCTTTTTTTTATTTTTTGGCCTGGGAACCTTTTTTTCACTTTGGGAAATGTTGCTTTTGCTGTGTGACTGGAGTTTTGTGAATTCTAATCTTTTCTTTCTGGTTTGTCATTAGTTTTACTCATCCTAAGTTTATTAAAAATAACTATCTTGGTTCTCTGCTATTTTAACTACTGTTAGGTTAGAAATATGGGCGTGTGTCGCTCAGTGTGATTCTTCTAGTGACCAATAACAAGGCATTTGGCCGAAGTTAGACTCAGAGCTGGTGGCCATTATTAGGTGAGTTAACAGCTATAGCAAATGTTGTGCCCTCGCCTGTATCCCTTCATCCTCACCACTGCAGTGCACGCTGGCCCGACTTCTGACTTCCAGCAGCTGCATTTCTTTGCTTGGGGACTCTTCTGGCCTGTAGGCTACCTTGCTGCCCATGAACCAGTGCTTCCTGGGAGCAGCCTAAGTAATGACTGACAGGTGTATCAATACCCCAGCCCCCTCACCTGCCAGGGTGGGTAAATCTAAAGAATGTGTCTACATGGGTTTTGAGACTTCCCCAGTGGGATTAAGCCCAGTTGCCCAGAGTGGTAATTGGCTTGAAACATGTCATTTATTTCCTATTTCTTCTTCCCTATAGCACTTCCCCATTCCCTTTAAATTGTTCGCATTTGAGTTCTTTTCTCAGCATATGCTTCTGAGGGAACCTACACTGAGCACGAGCCAATGTCAGAATCAAATCTATGAGGTTGAATTTCCCTTCCGGTGATCTACTCGGAGAGATAGCCAGCCGCGTTGTTGAGCGGGTCAAGACAAATGAAAAACGAGAAAACAGTCCGATGGCATAAGTCTACAGAATTCTTGCAACACGAGGGAAATATCCACTCAGTTCGGGAATGAGATGCCACATTCTCAGTGGCTGTCTTGACCAATGAATTCGGCAACAGTACATTGCATACTTGATAAATAATGCAAGTTAGCAGGTTGAAACTGCTTATTAGACAACAGAAATTCTGCGTTAAGTAAGCCAGAATGATGTCTTAGGTGATTGATAGCTGCCCACTTCCCGTTTAGACATTTGCAAATCACATTTCTGATTTTATTTGTTTATTTATTTATTTATATATATATTTTAATGTTTATTTAATTTTGAGAGAGAGACAGAGCAGGAGTGGGGAAGGGGTAGGTAGAGAGAGAGGGAGACACAGAATCCGAAGCAGGCTCCAGGCTCTGAGCAGTCAGCACGGAGCCCGATGTGGGACTTGAACTCACAAACTGTGAGATCATGACCTGAGCTGAAGTTGGACACTCGACCAACTGGGCCACCCAGGCGCCCCTGATTTTTCAAAAAACTTAGTGGCTAAGTGTAGATTTTAGCTCAGGTTATTTCAGATCACCTAAAGAACTCGACATTTCTCTTGCTGGGCATCTTGTTACACCAACATAAGGAGGTAAAACGGGAAAAGGTTGATGCCCTCACTAGCTCAGTCGACCTCCTAATTAGTCATACTTCCTTTCTTGAGAAGCAGAAATCTATCAAAAATCAAAATATGGTAAGTTTATTTTTCACTTCCCAGGAAACACACTCAGAGAAGGTAGGATGGTTTACGGATTTGGGCCACAAACTTAAACTTGTAAAGACAACCCTGATGGGGATCAAGGGTTTCTCAACCTGGAGCTTGTCGCGGAAGTATTGCCAGCCAGAGGGAATTCAGAATAATAGTACATCCATTTTGATGATAAAATCACATTTAAAAGACTCAGCCTATTTTCTAGTCTCATTTCTAGTGGTTTTGAAAAGCCGTTGGCGATTTATTGTTTGTCGCCGTTCTTCAAATCATTGTAGTTCCCCCTTACCCTGGGCACGGGAGAAGGGTGCTCCTGGACGTCTGTCACGGGTGAGGCCACGTGTGTGACTGGTTCTGGCCAATGGGTTGTATCAAGAACAACATAACTGCGACACTCAGCATTTGCTTGCTGGTTGTGGAGTCTCCAGAGTTCTCGCTCTCCTTTTCGTGTGGTGACCACAAGGCTGGCGATGGTGACCGCTCTGTCAGCCTGGGTCTGGGACGATCAGGACACCCCATTGACTTGCAAGAGCAAGGAGTAAACTTGGGGCGGTTTTGAACCTTGGAGATCTTGGGGCTCTTTGTTGCCTCAGCAGAACTGGCCGGTCCTGACTGATACGGGGACTCCCAGGGAGAGAACTTGAGCTGATTCCCCTTTGTTGTCACAGTGACCTTACTAGAGAGGTTTGTTTGTTTGTTTGTTTGTTTGTTTAGACTGAAGACGTCGAACCGGAATGTAAACGGTCCTATGGAAATAAATGTCTTTGGGGCGCCTGGGGGGCTCAGTCCGTTGAGTGGCTGACTTTGGCTCAGGTTGGGATCTCACGGTTCATGGGTTTGAGCCCCGCATTGGGCTCTCTGCTGTCAGCACAGGGCCTGCTTCAGATCCCGTCTTTCTCTCTCTGCCCCTTCCCCACTTGTTCTCCCTCTCTCCCTCTCAAAACTAAAAAAGTAAAAATAATTTTAAAAATTAAAAAACAAAAAAGAAAGAAAGAAATGTCTTTGGGGGGCACCCTGAGTGGCTCAGTCGGTTAAGTGACTTTGGTGGAGGTCATGATCTCACTGTTATTGGTTCGAGCCCTGCATCGGGCTCTCTACTGTCAGTGCAGACTGATTGGAAGCCTCTGCTCCCCTCTCTCTCTGCTCCTCCCCTTCTGTCTCTCTCTCTCTCTCTCTCTCTCTCTCTCTCTCTCTCAATAATAAATATTAAAAAAAAAAAGAAAGAAATGTCTTCAGATATGGGACAGTTTATAATCGACCATCTTTTATTTGATTTTGATTTTTTTCCCCTTTCCTTATGTTTAGGTTTTTGGAAATTCTGAAATACAAATGAATTTTTGGTGTTGCTGGGAGTTGAATTTCGAGAAGAAAATGTTGCAGGAATTTTAGCCAGCACTTTTGGAGCAGGGCCAAGCATAATACTTGTCCTTACAGGAAAAAATGCCGGAGAGCACAACTTGAATTGGGGGAAAAAAAAAAAAGAACAAAATTTCAAAATACCACCCACCTCTCCAACAAACACTTTCATGAGGGAGACATTTCCCCTTGCCCTTGATTTTTCTTCTCCATTTCCTCCTCCTATTTAACTACAGATTTTTGCATGTAGCAATTCCCCCATGTAAATTACGGGGAAAACATTTTCAGCTTTCTAACAACATTACCAAATGTGCAGCTTTTTAACTTGTTCCAAAAGGCATCCGTGGCTCTCACCGAGTCCTGTAAACGTTATCACTGGTCTCTGCAGAAACCAAGTGAGGCTGAGTCCCTTTGTGCAGGTTGTACCCCAAACTTGCATCCCAGTCTCCCCGTGTTTACTGTGAAATTGTTGGGTCTGCTTCACATTCCTAAATTTGAATTTCCTTCTGCATGGGAAGCACTCACGGTTCCCCTCTGGTTGAGCCCTCCTGAGAGTATGAGGGGCGATTAGTTCTAGAAAACATGGTTTCATTTGTGTCAGGCCTCTGGAATGGTTTTAACCGGGACCCATGCATGGTTTCTGAAAGAGTCCGTGTTACCACCGGTTAAGAAAATTATTTCTGTTTCGAATAGAGAAAATTAAGGGTGATGATTTTTAACAGTCTTAATTCTGCCTTTCTCTGCAGAGCTCACCACAGTAAAAAAATGTGCTATGTACCTTTTTTTCAGAGCTTATGCTGTACATTTGCAAACATAAGATTAAAACATAGGGGCACCTGGGTCGCTCAGTTGGTTAAGCGGCCGAGTTTGCTCAGGTCATGATCTCACGGTTCGTGGGTTCGAGCCCCACGTGGGGCTTTGTGCTGACAGCTCAGGACCTGGAGCCTGCTTCGGATTCTGTTTCCCTCTCTTTCTGCCCCTCCTCCACTTGTGCTGTGTCTCTGTCTCTGTCTCTGTCTCTCTCTCAAAAATAAAAAAATAAACAAAAAAAGATTAAAACATAGAGTTTTTTTTTTTAACATAACTGTCCACACATGACACATTATTATAAACTTGCTTTTTTGAAACTTCATTTATTTTTTATTTTTTAAAAATGTTTATTTTGAGAGAGAGACAGAGAGAGAGGGAGAGGGAGAGGGAGAGGGAGAGAATCCCAAGCATGCTCTGCGCTGTTAGCCCAGAGCCCGACGTGAGGCTTGAACTCACCAACTGTGAGGCCACGACCTGAGTGGAAATCAAGAGTTAGTCACTTCACCGGCTAAGCCACCCGGGTGCCCCTTAGAACTTAATTTATAATTGGAGTCTCTCTGTGTGGCTACACGTACATCGCCCACACTCTTTTGAATAGCAGCTCATTACATAGATGAACAAAAACGTAACTGTGCCCTCAGTGATGGACATTTAGGACGTTTGGGGTTTTGCTGTTATTACAAATGAGCTAAATCTCTGTCTCCACAAACCCATTTGTTCGCTTGTTCATGTTGTCATGCATACGTGTATGTATTTCCCCCCAGGATGGATATCTTAAAGGGGAACTGCTAGACCGCAATGCCCACATCTTCATTTTTGGTAGAGCCTCTTGCCTTTTCAGAGCCAGACCGCTTTATAGCCCTACCCACGGTGAGCAGGGCAGATTCTCCGCACTTTCTCCAATGCTGCCATTTCGTATTTCGTATTTTAGTTTTCGCTAATCTTCTGGCTAAAAATATCGGGAGTGACTTAATTTGCATTTCCCTGATTCCTAATGAGGTTGACTAATCTTTTCTTTAGGTTGATAATCCATGTGTATATCCTCTTAGTAACTTGCTTCCAGATATCTTTTGCTCATTGTTTTTCTTAATCAGGTTGTTTATCCTTTTAATTGATTTTAGGAACTCTTTATATATTAGGACTGGGGATCTTCAGGAATAGGTTACAAATATTTTCTCCCAGACTATCGTTATTGCTTATGTGAGTATGTCTTTTATTGTAGAGGAATTTAAAATTGCTTCCTAGTCAATCCGTCAGTCTTCTCTCTTTGGTTCCTAGATTTCATGTCTTGCTTTGAAACGCCTTCTACAAAAATATTCTCCTCTGCTCTTTCATATAGTAAATTTAGAATCTGACTCTCTCCATATAAGAAGACAATTCCTCTCTAAGTCTCTCCATTTATTCCAGGTCTTTATTTATTTATATTTTTTCAATGTTTATTTTATTTTTGAGAGAGAGCAAGAGAGAGAGCATGAGCAGGGGAGGGGCAGAAAGAGAGAGGGAGAGAGAATCTCAAGCAGGCCCCACGCTGTTAGCACTAAGCCTGACGCGGGGCTTGATCCCATGAACCGTGAGATCATGACCTGAGCCAAACTCCAGAGCTGGATGCTTAACCGACTGAGCCACTTAGGCAACCCCCTCCCGCCCCCGCCCTGGTCTTTATTTTTAATGTTTTTCCATAAAATTTCATTTCTCTCTTCATATAGGCCTTGTACATTTTTTGTCGTTGTTAGATGGAGTCCTAGGCGTCGTATGGTTTGGGTTGCTACTGTGAATGGGATCTTTTCCAGAAGTCTGAGCATTTGATTATTTTCCCAGCTTCGCTCAGCAAACCAGTGAGGACTATATATTTTTTGCTGGTGTCTTGCCTTTGTCTTGCGAACTTAAATGGGATGGTGGCGCCGGAACAATCTCACTTTCTCTCTTTGCTTTGGTGGGCGGTACATGGCGCATGGTTGGGTTAGTGATGGCGGCAGTGGTGGATAGGGGAAATACCGCCCGCAGAACCTTAGCTTTGCATGCCCGGTGACACGACTCGGCCGTGGCTTTCCTTGACTCTCTTTAACAGCCCATGCTTCCAGCAGGAAACAGGGTTGCTCAGTAAAGATAACGTTGCGAACTTAATAAGGAATGTCTGGCGGTTTTATCTCTAAATTTGAATCCTCTGTTGTTGTCGTTTTTTTTTCCAGTTACTTCTGTTTCCTTCTCTTCCACCCTAATTACTGGCTCTCTCTAGAGTTGCCAGATAAAATATAGAATGCCCAGTTAAATTTGAGTTTCAGATAAAGAATGAACAATTTTTTTTTAGTATAAGTGCCCCAATGGGACATACTTATACTAAAAGTATATATATATATTATTCATTGTTGATCTGAAATTCAGACTTAACTGGGTGTCCTATATTTTTCTTTGTTGAATCTGGCAACTCTGGCTTATCTAATACCAGAGACAAGATCTGTCCCCTCAAGGAACTTACCTTTCAATGATGGAGAAAGACTTGGGGAACTCTCTCTCTTGTCCTTAATACAGAGGGATTTTCTGACAAGACAGCAAGCTCTCTTTATAAAGGTGAGCCTTCTCATACGTGGTCTGCCTCTGTCGGTACTGGCTAATTTCCCCTCTAATAGCCACGTCCCCCTTTCAGACCAGTGCATCCTCCCGGCTTTTGTCTCTGCTTGTTTTTAAACTGCAGTAAAACACACACACACACACACACACACACACACACACACACACACACACAAAACTACATAGCATAAATTTACCCTCTCAACAGAGTTGCCCTGTTTTCTTATGTATCAATTACAGCTTTTTGCTTTTGTTTTTTTGGAAACGACTTCCCTTTCATTTTTACAGGAACAAAAAATAACATGGTTTCATTGTCTAGTGCGATTACCAAGCTCTTGGTTCCATGACATCCCCTTACTTCTTAGAGCCACTGTCATCTTGCCCCATCCCACCAGGCCCTGCCCCCTGCCTTTCTCTGCCATGGCTCAGCATTTTCTTGGATTGCTGTCTTTCTCTATTTTGTTCTCTTCCCTTATTTTGAAGCCTCTTGAATGCGTATCGCTCAGGGAACGTACACAAAAGAAAAAGTATGGGAGAGTTAACGGTTCTGAATTCTAGCATGCCTGAAAATATCTTTTTCTTAAATGTTTATTTATTTTGAGAGAGAGGGAGGGAGAGAACATGAGCAGGGGAGGGGCAGAGAGAGAGAGAGAGAGGGAAAGAGAGAATCCTAAGCAGGCTCCATGCTGTCAGCACAGAGCCTGACACGGGGCTTGATCCTACAAACCTTGAACTCATGATCTAAGCCGAAACCAAGAGTCCGATGCTTAGCTGACGGAGCCACCCAGGTGCCCCTGCCTGAAAATAACTCAATTTTTGTCTGCTGCTTTGCCCGTGCCTCAATTGCCTCATCTGTATGACGAGAGTGATCATAACTGTACCTACCTCTTAGAGTTATTAGTGAGGATTGGGTGTGTTAGTGTGTGAAAAGCTGTTAGACGATCTTTGGTACATAATAAATTTGTCCCGTAAATATTAGCTGCTAATGTTGTAATTGAAGCGCATTTAGATGCACCGTGGCATCCAGCACTCTGAAAACATCGTATGGGCTAACAGTAAAGCGGTCAGATGAAAGTTCGTGTGATTAAGTAAACAGTCCTATTTCCACAGTTGCCCCATAGGCTTATGAATTATTTCTTAGTGTTTTTCTTCCCTTCGTTCATAAAGTCGCAATCAGTGTTTTAGGATTTACTTGTACTTTTTTTTTTTTTTTTTTTTTTTTTTTTTTAGGTCACTAGGCTCTTCTCAGCTCTCGGGGGGGTTTTTAGTAAAGCACAGTCATTTCCAGGAAATGGATTTAAACTGTAATGCAAATTCAGTTTAGACGTATGAAAGCAGTTTTGGAGAGGAACAATGCAAGCTACTTAAGGGGGATGGAAAACTTAGGATATTAAAGATTTAAGGAATAGGTTGGCTCAGGTACAAAAGCCGAAAAACATAAAATCCTCAGTGTGGTCCATCTACAGTGGCTGCTTGGACCGCTGTCTTGGAGAGGATTCCAGGTGATGTCTGCCATGAGATTGTAGTCGCATCTGTCATTCCTGGCTTCGCCTTAATCCTTTCTCATGAAGAAAGATACAAGGCGTTAGTAAGAGGCTCTGAGAGGGAGAGGGGGTCTAGTCTTTGGTGCGCAGGGAAGGTATCTGGGGAAGCTTGAGTGAGCCTGCGAGGCTGATGTCAACCAGCCAAAGGGAAGGAGGTTGAGAGAACCTAAGCACAAAGGCTCCTCGGAGGAAGGGAGTAGTTCAGTGTATCCGAGGCACAAAACTTCAAAGGATGGGAGGGTACGTCCCTGAGCTGGAGGAGTAGGTGCCCAGCAGGTCAGGGCATCCCTCGTGGGCCATGCTGAAGACTAGAGCTTTATTCCAAGAGCAGTGGAAGGGATTGCTTTTTTTTTTTTAAATAAGAGGTTTATTGGTTTTTTTTAATAATTTTTTAATGTTTATTTTTGAGAGAGAGAGAGAGACAGCACGAGTGGAGGAGGGACAGAGAGAGAGAGAGAGAGAGAGGGAAACACAGAATCCGAAGCAGGCTCCAGGCTCTGAGCTGTCAGCACAGAGCCCGACGTGGGGCTTGAACCCGTAGACTGTGAGATCACGACCTGACCTGAAGTTGGACGCTCAACCGACTGAGCCACCCAGGCGCCCCGAAGGGATTGTCTTGGGTAGTGACAAAGACAGATCTGCAGTGAAATGGGAACCGAGGGACCAGAATGGATTCGGGCACACGTCTTTAGGAGCTCTTATAGGGTCCAGTGGAATGTGGTTGTATCTTAGCCCAGGGCGACAGCTGTGGGGTGGACAGAAGTCAGTGGAGGGGAGAGGGAGAGGGAGAAATCAGTCTACAGGATGTGTCGGGGGGCAAGGCAGGAGGCATCAAGAATGCTGACTCCTGGACTTCCACCTGGAGACCCGGGTGAAGGGTGGTAGGAACTGGGAGAAATCCAACCACTTCTTGAACCCCTCCCCCTCACACACGAATGTGCTAGAGCTTAGCAAAGGTCAGGGACTCTGGTTCACAGAGCTGCCGGTGGAATCCTGGTGGCTGTGGCTCTGTCTTAAAGGGAAAAAGCAGGTCACGTTGCCCAGCCACCCGTCTCACACTCTGGGTAACTGCTCCGCAACCCTGGCATTCTCTCCAACCTTCCAGGAATCAGAGGAACATTCTTCCCTAAAGGAGTGAGGCCACTTGACCACTGTGTTATTGAATAGAAGTTGTTTTCATTTTCTTTTGTATCTGCCTTGAAGTCTGGAGCGAGTGAAAACCTGACAACACTGTATAAACGCAACACAGAGAAGCACCTCAGATCTTCCCATTTCCTCAGGTGGGCGCAAAACGGGTTTCATCTAAAGCAGCTGAAAAGGCGCAGGGACAGTAATTGCTTTGCTATTCCAGGAACAGGTGGCCAAATGAGCAAAACTATTGAAGAGCACATTTTCAACCTGCTAAAAAGCTATAAGGAAATAGCCAAGATCCTTCTAGAACCCATTCCTCCCTGGGGCAAAAAGAAGACCTGGAAAATATATTTTAAACCAAGCGCACTCACGATGTTTGTCATTGGAATCATCTCTCTTTTTCCCTTGGTCAGTCTAACTAAAGGTGCGTCAACTTTGTGGAGCTTTCCAAAGCACCAGCTTTTGGTTTTGTTGATGTTTCCTGTTGTTTTTCTATTCTCCATTTCATTCATTTCGACTCTGATCTTTATTTCCTTCTTTCAGCTTGCTTTAGGTGTAGTTTGCTCTTCTTCCAGGGTCTTCAAGTAGAAGGTTAGGCTAGTGATTTGAGATCTTTCTTCTTTTTCACTAAATCTATTTACAGCTCTCCATGTCTCTTTACACCTGCTTTAGCTGCATCCCTGAAGCTTTGGTATGTTGTGTCTTAATTTTTATTCATCGAAAAGAAATTACTAATTTCCTTTGTGGTTTCTTCTTTGAGTCAGAGGTTGTTTAAGAGTGCGCCAAGGTTGTTTAAGAGTGCGCCAGTTTTCTACGTATTTGTGAATGTCTCAAGTTTCTGACTTTATTCCATGTTGTCAGAGAACGTGCTTTGTATGAATTCAGTCCTTTCAAAATTATTGAAGTTTTGTTCTGTGGTCTAGCACATGGTCTATCCTGGAGACTGTTTCATGTGCACTGTATTCTGCTGTGTTGGGTGGACCGGTCTATAGATATGTTAGGTCTGGTTGGCTTATAGTGTTGTTCACGCCTTCCATTTCCATGTTGGTCTTCTGCCTAGCTGTTCTATCTGTTATTGAAATGGGGGGTTGAAGTCTGTTTTTGCTTTATGTGTTTCAGGGCTCTGTTAGGGGCATACTATGTTTCTAGTTGTATCTTCATGATAGATTGGCCCTTTTCCATCATGAAATGTCCTCTGTACCTTTGGTAACTTTTTTTGTTTTAAAATCTACTTTGTCGGATATTAGTATAGCTAATCCAACTTTCTTATGGTTATTGTTTGTATATTTTTTTCTGTCACTTTCAACCTATTTGTGACTTTGAAACTAAACTCTTCTATAGACAGCATATAGTTGGATCTTGTTTTTTTTGTTTGGTTGTTTGTTTTTGAGAGAGAGAGAGAGAGAGAGAGAGAGAGAGAGAGAGATTGCCTGCACATGAGAGTGGAGAGTAGGGGAGGGACAGAGGGAGAGAGAATCTCAAGTAGTCTCCATGCTCTCGGCATGGTACCTGACACGGGGCCTGATCCCACAGCTATGAGATTGTGACTTGAGCCAAAATCAAGAGTTGGATGCTCAACTGATTGGGTCACCCAGGTACCCTGAATATATATATATTATACATGGATATATTATATATATGAATATATATTATATATATGAATATATATGAATATATACATAATATATGAATATATATGAATATATACATAATATATGAATATATATGAATAGATATAATATATGAATATATATGAATAGATATAATATATGAATATATATGAATAGATATATATGAATAGATTCATATATATTCATATATAATGAATTCATATATGAATATATATGAATCTATGTTATATATAATAGTTATATATATGAATATATCTATATCTGTATAGATAGATAGGGGGAGGAACAGAGAGACGGGGAGACACAGATTCTGAAGCAGGCTCCAGGCTCTGAGCTATCAGCACAGAGCCCAACGTGGGGCTCAAACTCACAAACCGTGAGATCATGACCTGAGCCGAGGTCAGATGCTTAACTGACTGAGCCACCCAGGCACCCCTATACTATTGCTTTTTAAATCAGTTGAGACAGAAAAGGAGAAGAAATATGCATTTATATATATATATTATTTATATTTATATATATATATTTAATATTATCTCCCCCTATGGGGCACCTGAGTGGCTCAGTTGGTTAAGGGTCTGGTTTCAGCTCAAGTCATGATTTCAACAGTTTGGAGATCAAACTCCTCATCAGGTTCTCTGCTGTCGGCACAGACCCTGCTTTGGATTCTCTGTCTCCCTCTCTCTCTGCCCCTCCCTGCTCATGCTCTCTGTCTCAAAAATAAAAAAAAACATAATATATATATTTATAATATATATTAATAAAATCTATTAATGAAATATAATTTATATATGCATATGTGATTTATACATACACACATACTATATGTATATTGTCTCCCACCTATTTTGTTTTTAAAATATGCCTGCGTGGCTCAGTTGATTGAGCGTCTAACTCTTGATTTCGACACAGGTCATGATCCCAGGGTTGTGGGATCAAGCCCCATCTTGGACTCTGCACTGAGCGTAGAGCCTGCTTAGGATCCACTCTCTTTTTCCTTCTGCCTCTCTCCTCTGCTCATGCATGCACGCTCTGTCTGTCTGTCTCTCTCAAATAAAAAAGAAAAGAAAAGAAAAGAAAACACAAAAACCCCACAAAACAGTGCACAATCACAACCACAAAGGGAATTCTCTTCAGGCCTTCTGTTTCTTCCCCACCAACTCTAGAATGTGAGTGCTGTCCTACGGGACCGTTCGCTTTTAAACATAGGCGTCACCAGGCCACCCTTGGTTGCTCACCTGTCTGGATGTTTGATTTCCCCCAAAAGAGACAACCATGGTTAGGTTTCAGCCGGTGCATCATACCCTGACTTCCAGGCACAAGACCAGAAGACAGAACTGTGCTGAATTAGAGTAAAAACAGGCTTGTATTAACCATCATTAGGCTAGAGCTTAGAAGTCAAAGCAAAGGAGAGAATTTTAATTGCCTTGATCATTTTGGCAAGATGGTGTTTTGTTTCTCTCCTGTGACTGTAAATTATGTTTTTGTTGTGCTTTTGTTTAATCTTGTTCTAATTATAAAAGTGCTGCATGCTCATTGAGACTTATTTAGGAAATTCAGAAGAAAGTAGAAATTCCATAACCTGGAGATTACTATTCTTAACGTTTTAAAGAGTCTTTTCTCTCTCTCTGAACGTGTATGTTTGTATGTGCTTACAGTATTTAAATGGCATCCGAATTTGGAGTTAGGTTGCTTTAAGCCTACGAGTTATAAAACAGGCCTGTTCCCATCTGCTTGCCTTGTCTCTGAATACAGCTTTGTCTTTGTCACCTAAGATTTAATACGTAGTGCTCCCATCCTTAATTTTCTATTTTTTAATTGCGTGTAACTATAGTTTCGATGTCGACTCGGGCCAGAGAGCTTATTGAAAAGTTCTTTTAAATTTCCAAGTGTTGGGGTTTGATTTAGACTTAGATATTTTTTTAGTGGAGTATTTTGTGACAATGAGTCCTGTGTAGTTTCTTCTTGGAATTTATTTGGGTTTTTATGGTGGTTTATGACATGATTAATTTTTGTAAGCGTTGCGCGAGCACGTAAAAATAAAATATGGCCGATATTATCATGAATTAAAGGCCCTTCTTTTTGTTTGTTGTCTGCTAAATCTTTGATCATCCTTTTATTATGACCATTTCTGTCTCATTTTGTTTTAGTTCTGCCTCTTGTAAGCAAAAAGTCACTGGGCCTTATTTTATAATCCCATATGAAAGTTACTTCCTTTTAATATGGAAGTGTAACTTATATTTATCATTATAGCTAATGGTACGGTCTTGTTTCATCTCATTTTATCTGTATTTTTATATCTTTTCTTTTAACAACTGCTGTTTTCTGTATGCACTGTGTCTTCTCTAGCAATTTGCAAATTCATGTCCTGTTTTTAATTCTGGTGGTTACTTTTATGTGAGCATTCCACAACCTTTCCGTTTTTGGATTGTCAAGGTCAAGGTAATCAGTACTTAGAGCAGTACTTTTTTTTTTTTTTAATGTTTTTATTTATGTTTTGAGAGACAGAAGGAGACAGAGTGTGAGTGGGGAAGGGGCAGAGAGAGAGGGAGACCCAGGATCTGAAGCAGGCTCCAGGCTCCCAGCTGTCAGCACAGAGCCGGACGCGGGGCTCGAACCCACGAACCGTGAGATCATGACCTGAGCTGAAGTCGGACGCTTAACCGACCGAGCCACCCAGGCGCCCTCAGAGCAGTATTTATTATCTCTCCTCCATGTCCTCTTTCATGAACTTGCGTGTCACTTCCACCTAAAATAATATGTGGAACTCAGAACGCTCTTAATACGTTTTGCATTCTACATTGTGTTTAAGTTTTTAGTTTTTTTTACTTTTTTTTCTTTTTTAAATTTTTTATCTTTATTTTTTATTTTTGAGAGACAGAGTGCGAGCGATGGAGAGGCAGAGAGGGAGAGGGAGACACAGAATCTGAAGGAAGCTCCAGGCTCTGAGCTGTCAGGACAGAGCCCAATGCGGGGCTGGAACTCACGAACCGCAAGTTCATGACCTGGGCCGAAGTCGGATGCTCAAACCGATTGAGCCACCCAGGTGCCCGTAGTTTTTTTACTTTAATTTAATTTTTATTTTTTTTACATTGAAGTTTTTAAAATGTCACAATATTATATCATATTTGCAGTGATTATTTAGACATCACTGTTTTGCCGGTTTCAATGTACATCGTTAGATCTTCTATACGTTGAGCTCTTAATTTTTATAGTTATTAGACATCTAGAAGAGATCTTCAAGTTGGTTTTTTTTTGGGAACACCTGTCAGGGCTGTGTGTGAACCCTTTCGCGCAAACGGCGGCTAGGTCATATGTAAAATTTTGGAGTCATTCTCTTTTACTCCCAAAGTTCATGTGCTGAAGGTTTTTATTTTATTTTATTTTTTAATTTAATTTTTTTTGTTTGTTTTTTGCCTTCGGGCCAGCAACGTCAGCTTCCGCGTCTTTACCTACATAGCCTTGGAGCTTGCTGTCATGGCTTTAGGCTGCGTCTTTTGTCCAGTGGTTGGTCCCCTGTAATTCATCCTTAGAGCCCCTTTCCTGCCCTCATGGACGTGGAGATCGTGACCTTCGATCTCAGTCCCATTCTTCTCTTTTCCACTCTCTCTCCTTCCTCCCTCAAATCATTATGCTTGGCTGATAAAACTGTGTGTCGGGTGGATATTAATTAGTGATACTGAAAGTTCACTTTCTTGTGGGCAAGTACATAAATCATATTAAACTGGCTTTTACCAACTGAAAAAATTTCAATATATTTTAATGTGAAGAGAAAACACTGAAGGCAGGAGATTCAGGAAAAGGTGACATGGGCTTTTACACAAATGTTCAGATTAGATGACACTAAAAATCTGTAGAAGGTTTCTGAACATACCGTCTCCTTATAGATTTAAGACATTCTTTGTTTCTTCCTTTTTCTTTAAGGTTTTATTTAAATTCTAGTTAGTTAACATATGGTGCAATATTAGCTTCAGAAGTAGAATTTTTTTTTAAGTTTATTTATTTATTTTGAGTGAGAGAGAGCACAAGTGGGGGAGGAACAGAGAGAGAGAGAGAGAGAGAGAAAGAGAGAATCCCGAGCAGGCTCTGCACTGTCAGCACAGAGTCTGATGCTGGGCTCAAACTCACGAACCGTGAGATCATGACCTGAGCCGAAATCAAAGATGGACGCTTAACCACCTGAGTCACCCAGGCGCCCCAGGAGTAAAAGTGACTCGTCACTTACTCATACCACACACCCAGTGCTCATCACAACAAATGCCCACCTTAATACCCGTCACCCATTTAGCCCATCCCCTGCCCACCTCCCTCCACCAACCCTGAGTTGATTCTCTATAGTTCAGAGTGTCCATTCTTTGTTTCTTTCCAAATCACTACCTTCATCATGGATTTGTCTTTGCAGAAGATGGAGTGATCCCCATACGCTGGAGAAAGCAGTAGCTTCATTTGATTTCATTGGGCTTACAAATTCTGCAAATATGTGTTACCACACAAGCGGAAAACCGTTTTTTTCCCCATTTAAAAAATTTTCTGTTAATTGAATGATAAAGTCAATTCAGAACAGGATCTAGCTATTGATAATGCTTTGTCCTGATAATAACCATTCAATTCAACAAACATCTGAATACTTATTAGGTGAAATGTACTGGGGGAGACAAAAATTTTTGAAATTCTCATTCAGTAATTGGGGACTGATTAAATTATGCCCACACAAGGGGAGTGAATGCAACCATTAATAAGTTTTGAAGACTAAGGATACGAAAAATGCTGATAATATATGTTAAAAAAAAGCACTTTACAAAGTGATATATTCAGTATAATTTCCAATTTATCTACAATATTTTTGAAACCTAAAAAGAATATGTACCCAAACATTAATATTATTTCTGGAAGAGTAAAAAAACCTCAAACTTTTTCCATATTCTAATTTTTCTATGATGAAAAAAGTTGATTTTGTAACCAGATGATAGTATGATTTTGTTGTTTTGTTGTTTTTAAAGTTTTTATTTAAAAAAAATTTTTTTGGGGGGGGCGCCTGAGTGGCTCAGTTGGTTAAGCAGCCGACTTTGGCTCAGGTCATGATCTCATGGTCCGTGAGTTCGGGCCCCGTGTCAGGCTCTGTGCTGACAGCTCAGAGCCTGGAGCCTGTTTCAGATTCTGTGTCTCCCTCTCTCTGACCCTCCCCTGTTCATGCTCTGTCTCTCCCTGTCTCAAAAATAAATAAAACATTAAAAAAAAATTTAAAAAATTTTTTTTAATTTTGAGAGAGAGAGAGAGAGTGAGGGAAGGGCCGGGGGGAGAAAATCCCAAGCAAGCTCAGCACTGTTGGTACAGAGTCCAATGTGGAGCTCAAACTCATGAACCTACGAGATCACGACCTGAGCCGAGATCAAGTGTCGGAGGCTTAACCGACTGAGCCATCCACGTGCCCCTTGTTGTTTTTAAAGGATGTATGCCTCCTGTATAGGATTATGGGAAATGGGCACATTTATCCCCACTCCAGGGATCGATTCGGATCTCTCAGAAAAGGTGGGATTGCACGTGGTCTTTGAAGGGAGACCATAAGCCAATATTCAGAAAGAATAACACATACACCAAGAGAAAGACGCTGGTTAGGAACACGTGCACACATGTGCACCACAGATGAACTGAGCGGCTGGACCAGGTGGGGTGAGTCGGGAGAGCATCAGGGTGAGCTGGGGAGAGCACTGGAAACTTCAGTAAGAGGTTCGGAGTTTGCTCTGAACACTGGACAAAATCATTAAAGGTTTTAGATTTGGGGCAAGAGACTCAGATGAGGAGTAGATCTGTGGTTTAGACAGATGGTTCTGGAAAGGAGTGACGAGTAGGGTAAAGGGAAGGCTGGGAAACACTTAGAAGGTATGCTCCTGGTGTCTTCTGTTTTTTTCTGGCTGATCCTGAATTTTTCAGACATCTTCCCGAATTTTTCCTGCTTCCTCTCTCCCTTAATTGTTGGGTCCTCCTGAGTGCTGTGCACTGTCCCCATGATTCCCCCGCTATACCCACCTTCAGAATGCTGTTGGTTTCAGTCCCGAGCTCCAGCCCAGATCTCTTTCCTTGGCTCAAAGGCTCCAAACCAGTATGTGTTTAATTATGTCCAGTTCACCTTCACCTGCTGACTCCCCAGCCTCCCAGAAATGTCTTTCTTCCCAAGTCTGCTTCTCTCCTCTGTCTAGACCCTGGGCATAGTCTCCATTTCCCCATCCTACCCGTTCCTGAAGCCCGAAACTTGGCATGTCCTCACAAAAGACGCAGAAGGACAAATATTGTGTGATTCTACTTAAAAAAGATCCCTAGAATAGTCGAATTCATAGAGACAGAAATTAGAACAATGGTTGCCAGGGGCTGGGAAGGGAGGGAATGGGGAGTGAGATTTTAATGGGGACAGAGTTTCTGTTTGGGGATGATAAAAAAGGTTGGTGATGGTTGCACAATATTGTAACAGTAATTAATGCCACTGAATGGGTACACTAAAAAATGGTTAAAATGGTCAGTTTTATGTTGTGTATATATTACCACAATTAAAATTTTTTTTTAAATAATAAAGCCCGTTTGGCCTGGTTTGAATCAGTTTCTCCCGGGCTTATTTGACAATGGAAGCCTGTATCAAAAGAAAAAAAGTGTTCTAAAGTGTAACATATATTCGCATCATTTAGATGTTGAAGGAACACGCTTTGGGCAACGTTCCCACATTTTTGGGAACCGAGAAGAGGAATTAAGTTCCTCATTGGCTCACACCCTGTTGGAACTCAATGCATTTCCTTCAGAAACGTTATTAGAAATGGTGATTAGGCTTTTCCTTAGGGCAATTACGGGTCAGCTAGTTTCTGTGCCGACCTAATATCGTTATTTCTATGGGAGAGGGTATTTGGAGCTTTAGCCTGAAAAGGAAGTTCTAGAACACTGTTCACTCAAATTGGAGAGAGATTTCTTTCGACGGGTCTAAGTGCACAGTCTGCTCGCTTTATATTTTGAAGGATAGGCGGTTCCACCTGTTTTGGGGGTAACTTCCAGTTTCTGGTCACTGTCACCAGTCTGGAGGTGTCGAAACTCAGGTTTGAGCACAGGGAATTGTGTGAGTGAAGAGATGCTGAAATGGGCAGCTTGGGGCATTGCATTTCTTCCTCCATTCGCCTCTGTCTCAGGACCCAGACCCATCTGGGTCTGAGGCAGGAAGTACTTTAGAGGCTCCGCCCACTTGAAGGCTTCATGTCTTAAACCCACCTGCAGATCTGAGAATCAGAGCCACACTCAGGTTCCGTTGGCGACCGTGTTGCTCGCTTTCAGGACCACCCTGACCTGGCCTTGTCACTGACTCCTATATCCTGAGATGTTCAGAATTGACATGCTCATCCTCTTCTTTCTGAGCCCCCTTCCTGCCCTGCTTAGCTGACCTTTTGCTTTGGTTTGCCTTTCTGAATTTGTTTCGGGAATCCGTCTAATGCCCCAAGCCTGCACATCTCAAGAGGGTGCCCTTGTGCAGTGCACAACCTGTGTGGCTGACCATGTCCTAAAGACTCCCAGGTCTTTGTCTATCTACCCTCCTCCCCAGGAACTGGAATCCTGCCCTGAAATTTCAGCATAGGGCCACGTTTCTAATGTCAGCTTATTTCTTTATTTGGAATGTACATGCTTCTTGTGAAAACTTCCAACCTTATAGAAGTAACATTTCCCACAATCCTCTCTTAGGTAATTGCGATTAAAAATTGGCTATATATATATTCTTTTAGGGTCCCCCCCCCCGTTCAGGCACTAGTAGGCATGTCTGTACTTTTTTCTCATGTGTATGCACTTGACTGAAACTCTTCCTATTCCTACTATTTTGCAGCTTACTTTCTTTTCCCACTTCACTATGCATCTGGGACATCTTTCCATTTTGGCAAATAGAGATCTCTTTCATGATTTAACGTCTGTATTGTATTTCATTATTTGGATGTACCTTGATTTATCTAAGCGGTCCCACTGATGGACAGCTGGAGTTTTTCCAGGTTTTTTTCTACTGCATATCATGTAGCCGTGAAGAATCTTAAGCATATAAATCTTTGCACAATTGCATAAGAGCTTCTCTGGAAGAAATTCCTAGGTGGAGTAGCTAGGTCAAACAGTATAAACATCTTAAATTTTAATCGCCGGATCATCTTCCTAACCACCTTGCTCCCCCCAGCAGTGTGGTTCAGGATTTGTTCCCTCCACCTCACCAACACTGGGTAGCTTTTTAAATCTTTACTCATCTGATAGGTGTTGAGTTTGCACTAAACATTTTTTTTTTCACTTGTTCCCTCATTGCTAAACTGAGGCGATACCGGTGACCCGAGGTTAAAAGTTTTACGTTTTTCACTTGCTTATGGGCCCGTTTTATTTCATTAGGTTCCCGCCCAGACCTCTACTGACTATACACTTTTATTCTATATTTCAGTCCATTCTCTCCTTCAGACCACTCCCTGCCTCAAAGCTGCAGAGCGATGCCCAGCCCAGGACTTGCAGCGGGAAAGACTCGGGTCACCCCCCAGCTCCACAGATGGCGTGACCTTTGACGCTTTCCTTAACTTCTCTGTGTGCCCCGACCCCACCCCATGCCCTCATTTGAAAACTGAGATGGTAATTTGTCTTTCAGGATTAACTGGGGTAATTTTTGTGTAAAGCACTTAGCCCTTGCCTCTTACAGTGTAAATGTTCAGGAAATTCTAATCACTGTTATTATTGTTCTAATAAGTTGTGCCCTTTGTTTTCTAACCTAAGCTTTCTGACCAGTAGCAACATTGAGATGGCGAAGGAGTCACGGTGCTCAGATATTTACGGTGTTTTATATCTTCCCCTTTCCCATAACCGCCCTGAGCCTCAAGCGCTAATGAAGTTGCTTGCCTCTAAATGTCACCCTTGGCAGCATGATTCTGACCAAGCACCTCCGTTCTTTTTATCGTAACTGAGTTACATGTAATTGGAGGTTAAAACCATATAGCTAAAGGTAGCTGCTTACCAATTTTTTATGTTTATTCAGAGTGTTGTGAGGTTTGTGATTTAAAAAAATTTTTTTAATGTTTATTTATTTTTGAGAGAGAGAGACACACACACACACACACACACACACACACACACACACACACAGAGCGCGATTGGGGGAGGGGCAGAGAGAGAGGGAGACACAGAATCCAAAGCAGGCTCCAGGCTCCGAGCTGTCAGCACAGAGCCCGACGCGGAGCTCGAACCCACCGAGGGCAAGATCATGACCTGAGCAGGAGTCAGTTGCTTAACCAACCGAGCCACCCAGGTGCCCCTGTGTTTTGTTTTGTTTCGTTTTGTTTTAATCTGAGCCAACATTTAAAAAAAATTTTTTTTCAACGTTTATTTATTTTTGGGACAGAGAGAGACAGAGCATGAACGGGCAAGGGGCAGAGAGAGAGGGAGACAGAATCGGAAACAGGCTCCAGGCTCTGAGCCATCAGCCCAGAGCCCGACGTGGGGCTCGAACTCACAGACCGCGAGATCGTGACCTGGCTGAAGTCGGACGCTTAACCGACTGCGCCACCCAGGCGCCCCAATCTGAGCCAACATTTAGAAGTTAGGCCATTCATATAAAAATCTAGATTTCTAGCTTTTCTGGAGAAATATTTTGGAGATGTTGGCAAGCATCCATGAGAGCTGGGTTGCTGCTACCTTCTGTAGACAGGGCATGGGTTCTCCAGGTTTCCATGCCATGCCGTTTTCTGTCCTCTCCAACCCGTGCAGCTGGGTATCGTTGGTAATTCATCACCACAAGGCCCTGTTGTTTTCGAAACCATAGAGGAATGTTTCTTGGTACCCATGTACCACGGTAAAAATATTAAAACAAGCATATTTCTATGTATAGGCGAGTGATATTCCCAAGTGTTTAATTTGCTGAGGAATGATGTCGTTTTAGCCATTGGTTTCATTCACTGACCCCACCCCACCTGCCAAGGCAATGAACATGTGCTTCATGTATGAATCAGTTCTAACAGCCTGCCCCTACAGGGCTTTCTTTCTCACTTTCTCTCCTCCTGTTACCCCAGTAGTTCTCAGTCTTAAACTGGACGTTTTTTTAAAAATACTCAGGCCTGGGTGTTGGGGTGTTTTACCCTCTGCCTCACTGCTTTCCTAAAGAGCGGAAGAACCTTCTTGGAGGGGTCAAGAGAGGAACGTCTATTGGACTTCTGTCTAGGAGCGTCCTCTGTCTTCCTTGGCGTGTACCGTCTCTTGCGAACGCCAGGATTCCCCTCAGAACTGCGGGTTGTAAGTTCTGGGATCCTTGGACTCTGAGGTTGCCCTGCCTGGAAGGTCAGATGGGCGAATGAGACTGGCCATGCCCTAGTTCTCATAATGGAGAGGAGCACTCCCATTCTTTTCTTTCCTGTGTTCTCTTCTTTTGTTTGTTTGTTTGTTTGTTTTTTAGTGTTTATTTATTTTTGAGAGAGACAGAGACAGAATGCAAGTGGGTTAGGGGCAGAGAGAGAGGGAGACACAGAATCCGAAGCAGGCTCCAGGCTCTGAGCGGTCCGCACAGAGCCCGACGCGGGGCTTTGGACCCACGAGCTATGAGATCATGACCCGAGCCGAAGCCGGACACTCAACCGACTGAGCCATCCAGGCGCCCCTTTCCTGTGTTCTTTTCTTTGGATCCACCCTTTGGTCTCAGAGTAACAACATAGGGCCGGGCTCTGACCGTGGACTTGGGGATGGTGCAGCCGTGCCACGTGTGTGGCTGTAGGCCCTGGCACAGCTCTCCCTGGGCAACAAGAACCTACCAGCTCCAGGTGGTGGAGGCCCATTCACCGGGGCTTGGGATCCACATTGGGGTTGAGGCCAAAGCTTCACCCAGTGGGTATCAGTACTCACTCAACTGGAGCTACCTCTTGGCCAGTTGCCCCCCCCCAAATGTGGTCAGTTGGGGACCTGGGTGCCACCATCAAACCCGAGTACCCTAGTACTGACCCCTCGCGCCTCCCTGCCAGCACGTACAGAACGAAATACTCCACCTGTGCTCCCAGACAGCCTGCCCTTCCTGTTAGAGTGTTTATATTTTACCATCATTTTTTGTTTACATGTCTCTTTCCCTTACTGGAATCTAAGCTCCCCGATTGCCTGTTACCATATTAATGTCCTTGGTACCCAGGACATAACTGATGTTCCATAAATATTTCCTAAGGGATTTAGGTCTTAAAAATTTTATTGACTTTTGCCAAATGAAAAACTTCCCTGGGTGCCGTGGGAATATAAGAAGGTCAAAATGCAGTTTGTATTCTGAAGGAGTTCATTATCCAGTTATCAACCTTCATTTATACATTCAGTTATTCCACATTTCTTTCTTTCTTTTTTTTTTCCTAAGTAATCTCTACACCCAGTGTGGGGCTTGACCTCACAGCCCTGAGATCAAGAGTCGGGTGCTGCATTGACCGAGCCGGCCAGGCGCCCCCAGTTCTGCAACACTTCTAAGGTCTGGCTGGCTTGGCCCTGGGGATGTAAAGTTACCGAGGTGTGTAGCCTAGTGTCAAATGACTTCCAGTCTAGTAGGGGAGACCGACATAAAACGATATAAAACACACACGCCATAATGTGGAAGTGCAATGATACAATTTCTAGTAATGGTTAAATATATAGAGTAAAACATAAGTAGCTCAAAACCATAAGGGAAGGACTATCACAAAGCAGTGCACGGCTTAGGTGGTTGTTAGGGGGAAATAAAGCTCAACTTTCCTATCGGAGACCAAGGGCCACTTAGAAGTGTCTGCTGGGAATGGGGCTCCACTGTGAAATCAGTGATCCATGGCACGTGGCAGTACAGCAAAGGCCCTGAGAAAGCCTGCATTAAAAAACCCATCCAGGGGCCCCGGTGGCTCGGCCGGTTAAGCGTCCAACTCTTGGTCTCAGCTCAGGTCATGATCTTGAGGTTCGTGAGTTTGAGCCCCGCGTGGGGCTCTGTACGAATGGTGCGGGAGCCTGTGTGGAATTCTGTCTCTGCTCTCTGCTCCTCCCCTGCTTGTGTTTTCTCTCTCTCTCTCTCTCAAAATAAATAAATAAACTAAAAAAAAAAAAATTAAAAAAAACCCCATCCAACTCTGTTTGACTTAGTGTTTCCCACACTCACTTGAAACAGTCACTCACTTGACTGTGGAGCTCTTTTTCCCTCACCATTTTAACATCCTTTGGAACTGTCATGCCTTCAAATCATTGAGGGAAATGCCAGCATAGGTACCATCTGTAATTAGACAGTTGGTGGGTCTTCACGTTTTGGGGGCGCATGGACCTTTTTAGAATTAATGGTGGGGGGGAGGATTGTACACCATCTATGCGTTCCTTGAAGCCTGTCCAAGACCGCTGTCCATGGTCAGGGACGGAAAAGAAGGGAGCAGATCCCAGTAAGAGGGATGCCTGTTGACCAGGACAAAAGAGGCTGGAAAAGATGGTCCTGGATCAATGCCAGTCACTTTGGAAGGGGGTGGGGAGAGGTTGTGCAGGGAGAGGGGGCCACAGCGGAGTCGGGGAGGCCAACTGCGTAAAGGCTGAAATGCCTGGCACAGAACAGCAGTCCTTAACGACCAACTGACTATGAAGGTCAAGGGAGAGCCGAGGCCAAAGATGACTTTACTGACAGAGACTAGCGTTCTAGTAGGATTATTTACAGAAAACAGCAACTTCTTGCGGCTGAAACTTCATTCAACATGTCAAAACCGATGTCGGTGTCATGTTGAAATGCCCCAACTGGCCTTTATTAACTAGTGCCGAATCTCCCAAGTGAAAATCCACTGTAAGAACCGAATTCACCATCTAACTGGGCATCCTACCTTGAACAGTTAAAAATCAGATTGGTCTGACTTCTAATTTTAGAAGGAATCAGGCTGACCTTCATTGCGCTGTTGCTAACTGGAGCCCGTTACCTGGGTGACTAGATTTACAATATGTCAGTATGCAAATACCATCTGCCCAAGAGGAGGAAGGAAGAAAGGCCTTCCTCCTCTGGGGGGTTGTCAGCAGTTCTGGAACTGTCTTCCTCTGGGAATGGGGCGGAGGGCAGAGAAAGAAGAGAAAGGAAAATCAGGGACGACGTGATTTTTCCAGGAGTTTGTGGTTTGCCTTGTGGACAGTCCTATAAGGCACAGTATTAGGGGGCGATCTATAGGTGGGGTTGAGATTTTACCTTGCTTCTGGAGGAGTGAGCAGAAAGGGTCATATATACTCCACACCCAGTGTGTCCCCAAACCCTCTGATTCAGATCCATCGCAACACCTTAATGAAGTCTTTGAATAGATGATTCTGTCCTCCACAGCGCATTTAGGAATCTAATTTCCAATTGATAGGAGCGTATGAGCTAGATAGGGAACCTGCTGCCTTTCTTGGGCGCGCTCTCATGAAGGGTGAACTAGAAGGGGATAGTCCATTTCATTTTCCTGCACGATGGATTGACTGGGTGAGCCGAAGGGATTTTCTCCCATAGAATCTCTATGTTCAGCCCTCGTCCTGTGTGTTGTTCCAGGCTGGGGTTTAGAATCCCATCTGGAAACATTCAAATCCGAAGGCAGGCAACCTCTCTTCCTTTTCGCGAAATAACTGTCACATCAGCCGTCGGCTCCAGAAATGTCTCCCACCCACGCATTTTGTGCGTCCAAATTAGATGGACTCATTAATTTAAATTTTTACTTTAAAATCTCGGGATTTCTGTGAGTGGGTATGCTTCTTGTAATTGCCGTGTGTCACGATGTGTGTAGGAGGAAGGCTTCCCAGGACGAGGACTGAGAACCTTGGGCTGCTGGCTTCTAATTTTGTCCCCGCTGGTAACTCCCCCTGTGACCTCTTCTCTCCTTGCTCTCTTTGGTACTGCTGTCTCCCACCTCTTTAAAAAACTCTTCCTGATATCAACCTAAAACTGTCAGCAGCACGGGAGGGTGAGGAAACGCAACGTTCCTTACAGGGTACTTTTTCCAGCCTTATAAATAAATAACCTTTTGTCTGGATGCCACACAAGTGGCCGAGGAGATTATGCCAGAGACAGGGGACAGTGAATCCTGGAGCCGGACTCCCTGGGTTCAAATCCCAACTCAACTGCTTCATAGCTTTGGGCAAGTTGTGCAGCCTGTCTGTGCACCAGTTTCCTTATCTGTAAAACGGGGATAAAAATACTTAACCTACCTTGGGGCGCCTGGCTGGCTTAGAAGAGCATGCAACTCTTGATCTCGGGGTTGTGAGTTCAAGCCCCGTGTTGGGTGTAGAGATTACTTTGTTTGTTTGTTTGTTTGTCTGTTTGTTTTGAGAGAGAGAGAGAGAGAGAGAGAGAGAGAGCAAGCCAAGGGGGGGTGGGGCAGAGAAAGCGGGAGAGAGAAATCCCAAGCAGGCTCCACACTGGTAGCACAGAGCCCGATGTAGGGCTCGAACTCACAAACTGTGAGATCATGACCTGAGCCGAAAGCAAGAGTCGGATGCTTAACTGACTCAGCCACCCCGACAACTGGGTGTAGGGATTACTTAAACATAAAAATCTTCAAAACAAAACAAAACACAAAACACTTACCTACCTCAAAGGGTTGTTAAGGATTGAAGACGTATAAACAGTTTAGAACCATGCTGACCTAGAGAAGTTAGAACAGGGTGGTGGCTTTTATTTTTGTTATTATTTCGTATTTTTATTATTTTATTTTATTATTGTTACTTTTTATTTTTATTATCAGTATTTCTGTTGTGCGTCGTCAGGGCTCCTGGGAAGAAGCGACGTTTTGCTGTGGGCAAGGAAGTGTGTAGGATTTGCTTGTAGGCTGTGACCTCCCTCCCTCTTCTTGCCAAGCTAGTGCCATCTAGGCACAGGTGAAGCCTTTTTTCCCATGAGACGCCTCCTGGGTGACCGCAGACCCCGCTGCTCTACTCCATTCCTAACTCCTTCTCCACTTTCCGTCTGTGCCACATAATCAGTAGATTTGGATGTGCTACTGCAGCTTCTAATAGTCTGCTGTGTTCAGTTTAGCTCTCCGTTGGTAATGAAAAGAGGCCATGTGGCTGGATAGTTGCCCATGGTATTTGTCCATTGGATGTGTCCACGTTAAAATAACGGTGACAGAAGCAAAGAAAACCTTACCCTTCCGTAGCTTACTCTTGGCTTTCGAAGTCACTTGTCTGACTTTTCTCGTTTCTACAAGTAACTTAACACCTATCACCCAAAAAGTAAGGATGACACGTTATCGGCAGGGATGGAAAATGGGGCAGCTGCTGCGGAGAACAGTTTGACGGTTCCTCAACAGGTTAAACACAGAGTTTGCCGTGTGGCCCAGCCATTCCACCCCTAGGCGTCTACCCAAGAGAACTGAAGACGTGTGACCTATGTCCACGCAAAGGCTGGTACACATTATGTTTATAGCAGCATTATTTCTACTAACCCCAAAGTGGAAACAACCCAGATGTCTATCAGCTGAGGAATGAATGAACAAAATGTGGTGTTTCCATGCAATGGAACATTATTTGGGTTTTTTAAAAAAAAAAGAAAAGGAAGGAAGGAAATACTGATATATATACTACAACATGGATGAATCTTTTTTTTTTTTTTTAAATTTTTTTTTTCAACGTTTATTTATTTTTGGGACAGAGAGAGACAGAGCATGAATGGGCGAGGGGCAGAGAGAGAGGGAGACACAGAATCGGAAACAGGCCCCAGGCTCCGAGCCATCAGCCCAGAGCCCGACGCGGGGCTCGAACTCACAGACCGTGAGATCGTGACCTGGCTGAAGTCGGACGCTTAACCGACTGCGCCACCCAGGCGCCCCAACATGGATGAATCTTAAAAACACGATTCTAGGGGCCCCTGGGGGGGCTTAGTCGTTTGAGCTTCTGACTTTGGCTCGGGTCATGGTCTCGCAGTTCATGAGTTCAAGCCCCACATCAGGCTCTCTGCTCTCCGCAGCAGAGCCCGTTTCAGAAACTGTCCCTGTCTCTCTTTGTCCCTCCGCTGCTTTCAGTCTCCGTCTCTGTCTCTCTCTCAAAAATAAATAAACATTAAAAAAATACTCTAAATTAAAGAAGTAGTCACAAAAGGCCACATGTTGAATGATACCATCTGTATAAAATATCCAGAGTAGGCATATCCATAGAGACAGAACATACGTTGGTGGTTGATAGGAGCTGGGAGGAGGGAAGGGTGGGGTGTGACTGAAAATGTTCGGGAACTAGATAGCGGTGATAGTTGTACAGCCCTGTGAATGTACTAAAAACCACTGAACTGTGTACTCAAAAAAAAAAGAAAAAAAAAAGGTATGAGGAGATCTGTATAATCTATTGCAGAGTTTCAAGTCATTTCCAGGGTTACATTTCCAGGGTAGCTGTCACCTGAAATAGAATAAGAAGTGACTTACTTAATTTGCAAGAAAAAAAAAAAGACAAAATTAAAATTACCAAGAATGGCTTTTTCACCCCAAACCTTTTAATATAAACCATACACACGTGTTATAAGTCAATTCTCAGGACTCAGTTATTTACTTGAACACCAATGTTTGTAACAGCATTACTCACAATAATAGCCAAAGGGTGGAAACAACCCAAATATCCATCAGCAGATGTATGGATAAACAAAATGTGGTCTATCCATACAATGGACTATTAGTCAGCCTTAAAAAGCAATGAAATTCTGACACTCAGCTACGACATGGATGAACCTTGAAGACATTATGCCCAAGTGGAAGAAGCCGGACACAAAAGGACACACACATGTTGTGTGATTCCACTCATACGAGGTGCCTAGAATGGCCAAGTCCATACATAGAGACAGACAGGAGATTAGAGGTCATGGGGGTGGGGGGAGGAGTTGGGAGGGATTGGAAGTTGTTGTCCGATGAGTATGGAGTTTCTTCTTGAGATGATGAAAAAGTCTGGGAATGGGTGGTGGTCGTGGTCGAACAATGTTGTGAATGTACTTAACACCACTGAACTGTACATTTAAAAATAGTTAAAACGATGGAGCGCCTGGGTGGCTCAGTCAGCTAAGCGTCCGACTTCGGCTCAGGTCATGATCTCTCAGTTTGTGAGTTCGAGTCCCGTGTCGGGCTCTGTGCTGGGCTCTGTGCTGACAGTTCGGAGCTTGGAGCCTGCTTTGGATTGATTCTGTGTCTCCCTCTCTCTCTGCCCCTCCCCCACTTGTGCTCCATTCCTCAAAAATGAATAAATGTAAAAAAAAATTTTTTTAAATAGTTAAAACGGTCGATTTTGGTAATGTATATTTTACCACAGTAAAAAAAAGGGGGGGGGGTAAGGATCCTATGAAGACCAACACTTCCTGCTCCTCATTTTGTTTGTCACATTCTCTTTGCTGTCAACCCTTTGAAACTTGATACATTCTCTTTCATCCTGGTGTTGCCTTGGGGACTTGTTGGGGGGGGGGGGTGCCGGAACAAGGATACAGAGAGTCAGAAGGGCCACCGTGGTTGGCCTCAAAGGTGCCGGTTGATAAACTGCCTCGCCAGGTCATAAATCCAGAATGCAAGAGGAGCTCAGAAGATAGATTTCTTAACGTAGTAATTTCTGAAATTGTACCCGATTTCCTCTGTCTTGCCTATTTCATTCAGTGTCTCAGGAGAGCAGGATTTGACTGCCATTTGCCTTTCTCTATCAGTTATCTGCTTCTTTTAAGCAAGGACGAAACACCCTCAGGCTGCCATTGCCATTAACGAATAGTGCCTTCCCTGCAGCCAGCCACGGACCCTACAAATGCCGGCTGCCTCTGGGCTACAGGTACCATGAGTGTGCAGCCTGGGGCCTCTCTTCCAAAGCGAGGTGAAGAAAGGTATTGGAACTTTCCATACTTAGATCCCCGGTTACAACCTGGTCGTAACTCTCCGCATTGCTAGACAGTTCGCAGAGGCAGCTAACACTTAAGCAAACAAAGGAGTTCGGTGACCTTCAAATGTTATTCTAGGCATGAAGTGGCTTGAATAACTCTTTCAACACAGCGAGAACTCCCATTGTTCAGTTGTATATGAAGCAGCAAGTGCTTTTCTTTGCATTCAATCGCGCTTCTGTTCTCAGAAGGTCTCAAAGACACTAAAACTAATTGCTATCATTCCTGCAAGTCTATTTCAACTTTTAGCCAGTACAACAGCTTCCCTGGATGCTACTGGTCATTTTCCTAAAAGATGGATAGGTGCCATAATAGGTTTCGCAAACAGGAAAGACCCTAATTCTAGAAAGACCCTGTTGCTTGCATAGTAGATGGACCGCTCTCCCTTTGATTATGGGGCCAAAGTTAAGGAGAGGCACTGGCAAGGGGGAAGCAAGGAGAAGGTGCAGGATTCATTTCCCAGGGCAGTTCTGTCTCAGTCTTTCCCCTTTAGGGCCTTGTGATCGGCTGTGGGTTTATGTTCAGCAGTAAACACAAGTGCCTTGATTGCTTTCCAGAGGTCAGACCTGTCCCCAGACCTCTCTCCACTTATCTGAGTTGCGGTTGGTTTCTCAGCAAACGGTCTGATAGCTGAGATGGAACCTTCCGCTTCTTGCAGCGCAAAGCCTTCTGTCTTCACGGCGGAGCTCGTGTGGAAACCCTCCTCTTCGCCAGAGACGAGGTCTGTCTTGTTCCTAGCTCTGCTTCCAGCGCCTCCGGGGCCTGGCACACACTGAGTGCTTGTTCAGTGCACAAGCCAGGACGGACAAGGCTCTCCAGAACCAAGGCTTGTCCCCACAACCACGGTATGGAGAAATCTCGCATTCTGCCGTGAAGGCCAGCTACCCCTGTGGCCTTGAGTTGAGTTCTAGCATGTCCTATGTTTGGTTCTTCATGGCAGTCAATAATGACTAATTCGTTCAGCTTCATAAATATATATATATATGTATATATATATGTATGTATATATATATACACACACACACACACACACACACACATATATTAAAAATTTTTTTTAATGTTTATTTTTGAGAGAGAGAGAGAGAGACAGAGACAGAGCTCGAGAGGGGAAGGGCCAGAGAGAGAGGGAGACACAGAATCTGAAGTAGGCCCCAGGCTCCGAGCTGTGAGCTGTCAGCACAGAGCCCGATGTGGGGCTTGAACTCACGAACCATGGGATCATGACTTGAGCTGAAGTCGGACGCTTAATGGACTGGACCACCCAGGCGCCCCTATATATATATATATATATATATATATATATATATATATATATAATATTAACATATTTTTAATGTTTATTTATTTTTGAGAAAGAGAGAGAGAGAGCAAGGAGGGGCAGGGAGAGAGAGGGAGATAGAATCCCAAGCAGGCTCCATGCTGTCAGCACAGAGCCCGACGCGGGGCTTGAACCCACGAACCAGGAGATCGTGACCAGAGCTGAAACCAAGAGTCGGACGCTTAACCGACTGAGCCACCCAGGTGCCCCAGCTTCTCATTTGTAAACACGAGGGGATGACCCCTCCTGCTCGAGCTGATGCTCATAAAGTGGCCGATATATGCTGCACCTTACCAGTTTGGCTATTCAATATTGGCACCAAATGAATTCTTGGGGCTAGAATACCACCCCAAAGGCGAGCCAGTGTTGGAAGGGGCAGATCAAATGTGCACTCTTGCTTTTTCCTGCACTGTGAAGAATGTAGCTACCTTCCCTTACGGGGTCAGGTAGATTACGCCGAGCGTCGTGGAAATGATTTGCAGTCTTGCGGCAGCCACGGGTTGCAGACTTCTGCTTGCACCAGCATAAAGCCTATCCTGAGCCCTTCCCTTGGCGTTAAATTGCTCTATTTCTATTCAGTTGGGTCCAAAACTTAGGACGGGTTAAGCATCGGTGTATGATGCTATTTCTATGAGTTTGTCACAAAAGGTTTTTTTTTTTTTTGAATTAAAGTCCATCACCCAGCTCCTTCTTAAATCTTTTTATCAGCTTTTTCATTCCTGCACCCTGGCATAATGACACAGGTATTCCATAAACAAGACACCTCAGAGGGCTGCTTATAAAAGTCCAGGAGAAAAGATAAATATGCGATGATGCACTGATATCTTGAAAATATGAGCTGCAAGTTTGTATTTTCCTTGTGGGATCGGATATTGGTTTTCGTGGTTTATTGACCTGGCAGGGAGATCTGACGAAACACCGGAGAACCTTGCACCTTTGCTTTTTGTTTTTTTTTTTTGAAACCTCCTTGTCTGCTTGGAGAAATCTGGACATTGAATCACAGAGTCAGAAAGACTAAGGGGTTGGCAGCCGTGTCCTTGTGGAACCCAAGTCAGATCCGGCCCTTGGTAGCAAAAGCACGCACTACCTTTCCAAAAGGAAAGGATTTGGAATTGGTCTTGCTATAGAGTTGCTCTCAGTCGGAGCCCCAGGCTGACTAGCAAATGGAGGGGGAGGGTCATGAAATGAGACGGTCCTTTCTCAATAAGGAGCTGGTGTTTTCTTGGACGCATGTTAGGGATGGGGGGATCAGCATGCGTTTTGTCTGGACTGTCAGGGTCTTTGCAAGTCGTCGTAGTCAAACCGTGTTACTTGGGAGCATCGTTACTGTGAACCCTCCAGAATGTCAATATCAAGGACATTTAACTCAGGGCACCTGGGTGGCTCAGTCGGTTAAGCGGCCAACTTCATCTCGCGGTTCATGAGTTGGAGCCCCAGGTCAGGCTCTGTGCCGACAGCTTAGAGCCCGGAGCCAGCTTCAGATTCTGTGTGTGTGTGTGTGTGTGTGTGTGTGTGTGTGTGCGCGCGCGCGCGTGTGTCTCTCTCTCTCTGTGCCCCTCCCCTGTTCATGCTCTGTCTCTCTCCCTCTCAAAAATAAATAAACATTAAAAAATAACAATAATAAAGACATTTAACTCTAGGGCATCACGAGCCAGACAAGTAACCAGCAGGGCAGGTATCGGGCATTCATGCAACATTGTTTCTGAGAGAAGTCCTTTTCTAAAGTTCTCAAATTTAGAGAACTTTAGAACTTTCTAAAGTTCTCAAATTTAGAGAACTGTGTTGGCGCAGCCCAACACCCTCAAATTAGTGTCCAAACCAAAGATCCATCAAATGTAAAAGTCCCTGTCCTTAAATATTTTTTTTTTCATAGTGAAAAAGACAGACTCTCTGTTAGATGGCCACTGTGAGGTAGGAAGCAGGTGGGAGCCACACTCACTGAAGAATGACACGTTCCCAGGCTTTTTTGAGAATTGGGATGAAGGGGGCACCTGGGTGGCTCAGTCGGTTCAGTGTGCGACTCTTGATTTCCACTCAGGTCATGATCTCTTGGTTTGTGGATTCGAGCCGGGTGTCATGCTCTGTGCTGATGGGGCGGAGCCTGCTTTGGATCCTCTGTCTCCCTCACGCTGTCCTTCCCACGCTCACACATGCGCTCACTCTCTTTCTCGAAAGATAAACATTAGGGGCGCCTGGGTGGTTCCGTTGGTTGAGCGTCCGACTTCAGCTCAGGTCATGATCTCACAGTCTGTGAGTTGGAGCCCCGCATCGGGCTCTGTGCTGATGGCTCAGAGCCTGGAGCCTGCTTCTGCTTCTGTATCTCTCTCTCTCTCTGCCCCTTCCCTGCTCATTCTCTGTCTCTCTCTGTCTCAAAAATAAATAAAAACATTAAGAAAAAAAATTTTTTTTTAAAAAGATAAACATTAAAAAGGAAAAGGGCAGGGGGTGGGTATATAGGTGATGGGGATGAAGAGGTGTACTTGTTGTGATGAGCACCGGGTGACATACGAAAGTGTTGAATCACTCTGTTGTATACCTGGAGCTAATATTACACTATGCAAACTAACTGGAATCTAAATTAAGACATTTAAAGAAAAAGGATGGTCATGGAATAGACCGCACATAAAATTCACTGTCTTGACCGTTTTTAAGGGTATGGTTCGGGGGCATTGAGTGCACTCGCAGGGCTGTGCGACCATCACCACCGTCTGTCTCCAGGACGGTTCCATCTTCCCATTACACACTAACTTCCCATCCTCCCTCGCAACTGCCATTCTACCTTCTGTCCCTGTGAAGCTGACTACTTTGTAAGTGGAAGTTCCCAGGCTTTTTTATATTTGGGAAGTGTTCAATCTGACGACCGTCTAAGAAAATTTTTACAGAAAGAAGAGATCGTCTTGGGCAAAGGGTCCGATTTTCTTTGGTTTTTGCGTCATATGGGCGTGTGGCAATGCCCTGTTCTCATGCGTGTCCCTTACAGAGCCGTAGCATAACAGGGAAATGGGCAAAACAGATCTCAAGACCCAGCCAGATGCATTGCCCAACAGAAGGAGCGGTAACTACGGCGGTTTGGGTACAGTTTTACATTTTACAAGGCATTTTAATTTGTAAGTTTCTTCTCACTTGATTCTCACCGTGGCCTGTGAGGTATTTTGTTAGTCCCATTCTAATGATAAGAAACTGTGGCTCAGATAAATAAATTGTCTAAGGTTACAAAGCTAATCAAAGGCAAAATCAGGACTTCAGCTCCAGGTTTCGATTTTAAAACCCCAGTGCTTTCCACCATAGCACGCGGTGAGCAATTATCACCTCTCTAGAGGTCCAGGTAATCGCCAGTCCTCAGAAAAGGGAAGCTTCGGGGCACCTGGGTGGCTCAGTCGGTTGGGCATCTGACTTCAGCTCGGGTCATGATGTCACAGCTTATGAGCTCGCGCTCCACGTCTGGCTCTGGAGCCTGCTTTGGATTCTGGTGCTCTCTTTCTCTCTCTCTCTCTGTCTCTCTCTCTCTCAAAAATAAACACTAAAAAAAAAAAAGAAGAAGAAGAAAAGGGAATCTTCTCCAAATGTATCCCTAATTGTCCGTGTTCCACTTTGTTAGCTTGGAAACGCATGGAAACGCTTTCCTGACCAGCCAGCCTCAACGAGTCTTAGTGCAGCCTAATGGCTTGAGCCTCAGACCCCATTGATCTAGATCAGGGTCTAGACCAGCACGTCCAACAAGAGCTATGTGAGCCACAAATGCAAGCCGCAGTGGTTTCAATTGAAAGTGGTTTAAAATTTTTCTAGTAGCCACATGAAAGTAAGAAGAAACAGGTGAAGTTCATTTTGAGAATGGATTTCAGTTACCCAGTATATCCAAAATACTATCATTTCAATATGTAATCAACATAGAAATTAGGGGTAAAAACATTTGTTGTTGTTGTTACCAAGTCCGCAAAATCCAGTGTGCATTTACACTTACAGCAATCCCAAGTCAGATGCTAAATTTTCATCGGTGGCATCTGATCTGAATTTAAATTTCATAAAAATTTCCAGTTGAAAAAGTAGATTCACATGCCCAAGGTGTTTCGACCTTGTGTAAAAGTTTTCTAATAGCTGAATCAAGTGTCAGTTTGAGTTTTTTTTTTTAACATTTATTTTTGAGAGACAGAGCGTGAGCAGGGGAGGAGCAGAGAACGAGAGGGAGACACAGAATCCGAAACAGGCTCCAGGCTCTGAGCTGTCAGCACAGAACCTGACGCGGGGCTCGAACTCACAGACCGTGAGATCATGAGCTGAGCCGAAGTCAGACGCTTAACTGACTGAGCCACCCAGGCGCCCCTGTCAGTTTTAAATTTTTATTTATTTATTTTTATTTATTTATTTTTATTTTTATTTTAATTTTTATTTATTTATTTTTTTTAGAGTCAGGCAGTAAATATTTTCAACTTTGCCAGGCCATGCAGTCTGTGTGCAAAGTACTCAATGCTACTGCCATGCGGCGAAAGCCACAGAATGAACGAGTAGTGCCGTGTTCCATTGAAACCGTATTTAACAACAACCACAACCACAACCACAACTTCATTTAACAAACAAGAAACAGCCCACACGGTTTGCCGACCGCTGGTCCAGAACATTGTCCCGGTGCCTTAGCTGTGCTATGGATTACAGAATACAGTCAGCTCTAGACCCTAGTTTTCTGAGGCGGTGAAAAGCTAGACTCATTGTATCTCCCTTCCTGTGTGCGATTGCAACTTTGGCACCACTTGGTGTGAAGCTCGCGGGGCACCTGAAGATAAAACATCTCAGACTCTCTTTTCGGCGGGCTCTTTGCACATCATAAGGCAGTTGCTTCGAGGTCCACGTGTTGAGAGTGGAGAAAGCTGGAAGCGTTTTGACAGAGCATTTACAGTGATGTGAATCCCGTGGGAGAGTCCCAAGAATGCCAAATTGTATCACCCCCTGCTCGTTCCTCTTTCCACACTGCCAGAGCGGAGACAGGCAGGAATTGCGCCCATTTCACAGCTGGAAAAACTACATGGTATCATGTTAAGTCAGAGGGCCAGACGTTTCCCCGTGGTTATGTGGTTATGTGGCATTCATCCATTTTGATGGTAAAGGCAAAAGCACGTGTAAATTCTGATTCCTGGGCTGGGGCTTTGATGTCCTGAGTCATATCTTTGGGGAATGACTCCATTCAGAGTGGGTCATGTGTATTACAAAGGGTTGCCCCACTTTTCACATCTTGATATTTAGGAACGGTATTGAGACCAATGGAGGAAGAGAAAGGGGACAGGAAGGGATGAGACAGGGATTGGTTGGAAGATGACAGCCGCTTGGTTGGTGCTTTAGGGTGGGGATATATGAGAGCCTGGCCTCGCAGAGATCTCTGAAGTGCCGCACTGGCGGTGGGGGGTGGTGGGGGGTGGGGGTGCAATTTAGTGAAAAATCATAGCTCGGGGTTCTCCTGAGCCTAAAACTTTGGGTCCAGTAATTCTGGCAAGGAGGACATTTCAGGTGTTGGTGGTGCTCAGTTAATAAACTATATACCCAGAGGTTCTGGCTCGGGGTCACCTTTTCTAAAATCAAGATTTGAGGTCGAACTATATTGAGTCACTTGACTGTGCCCAGTCGGAGAGTTTGCAGTAGGACAGACTGAGAAAAACCCTTGGCTTCCCCAGACACGTTTGTGCCTTTTCTTTTTTTTTTTTTCTTTTTTATTTTTTTAACATTTATTTATTTTTGAGACAGAGAGAGACAGAGAATGAACAGGGGAGGGGCAGAGAGAGAGGGAGACACAGAATCTGAAACAGGCTCCAGGCTCTGAGCGGTCAGCACAGAGCCTGACGTGGGGCTCGAACTCACGGACCGTGAGATCATGACCTGAGCTGAAGTCGGACGCTTAACCAACCAAGCCACCCAGGCGCCCCACGTTTGTGCCTTTTCTTAAACCGTGCAGCTCTATCAAACTTGTGGCACTGTGTGCAAGTGGGAAGGATCTGAATCCCCATGATTTTTTTGTTTTTTTTTTTTTTGACAATAGAGATCATTATTTGGGGTAGCTGTTCCGATGACGGCTCACACGGAGGCTCAGCCCTGCAGCACAGAGCTGTCTGGAATCGTGATTGCCTGTAATGATGATTACCCAGACGCTGGAGTTAGAACAATAGATCTTACAAAGTTAGAGCTTACTTCCTCCACAAGTCCGTATGTGAGCACAGTTTAAACAACCTGGGTCTTTCACATGGTATCAGGCTTTGGTTATTCGGCTTCTGAAATAGCAAAGTTCAGAAGCGATGGAACTCATCCATCACTTCTCCCAAAATCATGGTGAGGCCCAGATGTGTTAAAGCAATTCACCTGTCAGAGAAACAAAGGCTGAAGGTGGGTAAAGAGGAAACAGTGGACCTGCGGTCACGTCCTAGCTCTGCCACCTAGAAGCCACGTGGCCCCGGAGAAAGTCAGCCCTCTCTCGAGACTCAGTTTCCTAATTTGGAAGTCATCGTGAGCATGAAGTGATCGGATCTGTTATCAGTTCACTGGCTTCAAAAGTCTTAAGAGTCCTTCTGAATCTTTGGATTTGCAGCCTTCATTTGACAAAGTTTGTTTGGAGACAGTGATGAGGAAGGTGGTATTTTCACTAAACTAGGGATGCAGCCTTGCAAAAAAATGGTATTCAGGAGGAAAGAAAAGACGGGTCCCCTAAAGATGGAACATTTTGGCTTCAGTACCGTCAGGTACCCCGTAAGTGCCGTGAATGCCTTCGCCGAATTTGCCCCAGTGGCTCTCAGCATTCAGTGTGCATCCAAGCCTGGTCCCCAACTGCCTCTTCCCCAAGGGTCTGGATGTCAAAGCACCGGAATGGCCTGGGATCCAACATTTTGAGGAATATGTCTGCCGACTTTGAGACCGATGGTTCAGAGACCATCCGTCCTACCCTCTACCGCGTCACTGAGAAACTGCTCGGTGCATGTGTCTGTGAGTTAATTTGTGGCTTTAAAAACAACGGCAAAACCTGTGCTTCTGGGTGGCCCAGCTCAGACGGTCACAACCAGCAGAGCAGGCCTGATTTGCTTGGGAGGGAAAGGAGCGACAGCTGCAGAACCCTTGGCCATCTCCACGTCTGGCCTTGAGTGTCCCGCCACCCCCAGTAATGTCACCTACTGCATCCAGCGTCTGTCGGTCGCCCCCAGACTGACGTTATCTTAGTGAGCTAAGGCTGGTGTCTGCCCCACAGTGGCTCGTTCAGGAGCCGCTGGAATGATCAATGAGGCTGAGCAGACGGGCCCTTCTCTGGCCACTGGTGAATCAGCTGCCGGCCTCCTCGGCCCGTTCTCGTCTCCGCAGAGCAGAAGCGCTTGAACCAGGGACGGCTCTTCTGTGTCAGGCATTGTCCTTAATGCCATGCATTCTTCACATGGGAGTGAGCTGGAGCTCCTGAAGACATGCGCCTTCTGCCAGACCCCTCCCCCACCCCCAACTAAAGCCCTTGGTGGCCTTTGGTTTTTGTTTTTACTTTAAAAAGTTTATGTATTTATTGTGTGAGAGAGAGAGCACAAGCTGGGGAGGGACCGAGAGAAAGCGAGAGAATCCCAGGCAGGCTCCGCACAGCCAGCGCAGAACCTGGCACGCGGCTCGAACCCACCAACCGCGAGCCCAAGTTGGACGCTTAACCGACTGACCCACCCAGGCGCCCCTTTACTGTCTTCCTTCTTGAAAGAGCCGTAGTTAGTCTTTATGAGCAACAGTAAGAGCCAGAGTTACTAAAGGGAAGCCAGGTCAAACTTCTGATTGAAAATAAACTCAAAGATTGATTTTATCTTTGATGTTTCTCTCTCCCCTTCCTGTGTTTCTCCTCAGCACCCCCTCTTCCCCCCGATTGTGCACAGCACGTGCACGCATGTACGCACATACACGCTCACGTGAAAAGCATTTTAAGTGCGGATCATCCTGGGGAGGCGTATGGCACAGAATCGTGGCACTGCCCTTTGAGGAGACCCAGCCTGCCGTTCCCATTGTCATGGTTACTGGCCTGGCCCCCAGGGCTGGTCTCAGACCAGAGGCTTTCAGCTCGTCTTCACACTCCCCTCCCTGCCCCTGCCTCACAGCGAAAGAGGGACCTTCGGAGGTGTGTGTCTTCTCAGCCTTAGAATTGACCTCACTGTTGATTTGTCCATTTCATCTGCCCCCTTAATTTAAAATCTGTTTCTCTCTCTTAGGCACACAGATAGGAGACCTACAGCCCTGCCGGCCTGGGCGCTTTGGGGAACAACCCAGAACAACCCACCATTATTTTGCTACAGACCCAAGCCCCTTTTCCCCATCCCAGGGGCCTTGATGATAGTGACACCGTGTGTCTGTTTTCACACCAAATCTGCCCGAAGGACCACAGCATCCTGTCTCCTGACTCTGAGCAGACATCCTTTTTGCAAAAGGCATTTGATCCCCTTCTCTCTCTCTCTCTCTCTCTCTCTCTCTCTCTCTCTCTCTCTCTCTCCCTCCTCCATCAAATTAGTTTTGCCATGTGGAAAGTACACAGGGGGAAGAAATGCCTGTTGGCCCTGGGGTTTTCAGAGAGGCAGGAAGGAGAGTGGAACAGTTGAAAAATGCAGACAGGGCAGAGAATGTTCCCATTGTATGTTGCTCCTTATTATCATTTTCCTGTAAGTAGACCTGGCTTCTGGGAACCTCAGGCTGGAAGGCTCCACACTGTGGGTGCAATTGGATAAAAAAGAGTTAAAGACTCTGTAGATTCGCCTCTTTGCAGATCAGTCTGTAGAGTACAGGTTCCATTCTTGGTGGGGCTCGGTCATCTGGAGTTTGCTAAAGCTTCGAGGTGATTCTAATGTCCAGCCACTCTTGAGAACTGCAGATCTAGGGGACAGAGAACTCCAGGAGAGTTTGAGACTGATGACGGAAGAGATAGGTGACATCTAGTCCACTTCTGCCCAGCAATGCAGTTAATTAGGCAGAGAAGGGACAGAAATAACACGTCCTGGCCTGTTTGTTGCCAAACAAAATCAGACTTTAGCACCATTTAACCCTGTAGGGCTGATGCTCCGCGCACCCCCCCCCCCCCCCCGGCCGCTTAGTCTGCCAGCCACCCCGGCAAGCATCACCAGGGTGATGTAGAACATTCACAGGAACACGCCGTATCTACACTCTACTCACAACTGGTTCTCCTCCCCGCTCCGGAGGAAAAACAACGCCAGGCCCACGTGTCTGCCTTCTTTTCTGGCAGAAAGTGCTGACCGTAGTTGCTTGCCACGCCGTGGAAGTTGGGGGGGATGTTTTCGAAGGCAAGCGGCGGGGCTGACCTTTCTCTCACTGTGTGTTTTGTAGTACAAAATCGGACAGCTGTACATGATCAGCAAGCACAGCCACGAACAGAGTGACCGAGGAGAAGGGGTGGAGGTGGTCCAGAATGAGCCCTTTGAGGATCCTCACCATGGCAACGGGCAGTTCACCGAGAAGCGGGTGTATCTCAACAGGTAAGTCACGGCAGCCGGCCATCCACCTGCAGGCTCTCCCACGCCACCCCACGGCCGAGCTGGAGGCGGTGTGTGGGATAAAAAGGTGACCTGAAAAGTCACTACATTTGCCCGCTCCATCCACCAGTCTCGTAGCTTCCCCAAAACAGAGTCCCCTGCCTTCGGCAAGAGAGTCCCCAACTGCATTCTCATGAGGAGGGGCTTTCCTCTTCCATTTCCCACCCGCTGGATGACATGTTCAGATGACATTTGGTCTAAAGGGTTACAGAGCTTTGTCTCCTACCCCTGGTTCGGTGTTAGCAGCGGGAAAGAGATGGCTTTGCCTGAGGGTTGTAGAGACGTGCCAAAGATCGCAGTGTGCCATTGGGGTCTTGACTTGGTAAGCGTTCTCGTTCCCGCCAGGTGACCACTCGGGTGTTCACAAAGGGAACTGACAATGAGCGCTTGTCGTTGCTTCTTTGGAAGGGTAAATAAGCAAGGATTATAACCCAGCACTCATCGGGACAGCCGTTTCTGCCTTGCAAAGCGTATTCTTTAATCTCTTGCTGTTTTCTTACCATTAATGGCATAGTTGATTATCGGGGCTTGTCTGATCTTCTCCCCACCCAATACCCATTTCCAGCCCGTTTTTCTTCCATTTCTTCTCTTCCAGGTCAGGACATTTGTATACTTACTGGAAATATATTTTATTGGAATTAACTGTCTGCTCCAGTGAACCAGTGGATGACTGGTTTGGTCTTTGCTACCGTTTCTGTGCATACTCTTTACCCCCACCTACGGCTCCTCCTGTTGGCCCCGACGTGACTATTCAGAAAGCATTTCCAACATAATAACTGGACAGCGCCCCAGTTTATTCACTGATACTCGTGAATATTTATCCATTCTTTGTGCCTTGACCATGAGACATTTCTGAGAGGAGCCACACTGGGACTCTCCCATGCCCACGTGGCCTCCACCTTCCAGCAAGCTCAAGTGGACTATTCCTTCTCGATGGGTGCATTTGGGTCCTGTCACTACGGTGTATGGAAATCTCTCAGGCCAATATCCTGACAGTGAAGGCCATGGGCTGATTAAACTGACATGTTTTAATCTACCCAGGGATGCAGTATCAGGGAATTCCTGAGTCACGATGAAATGCAAATGAGATTGATCTTATTCATCTATTAGGAGCTGTGAATTCGCAGGATTTGGAACCCATTCAGCCTCCAGCCAGCTGCCGATTCGCAAGAGTAGCTGAGCTCTGGGACTGGCCTGGGGATGACTTCCTTACAGAGACTGGTTTCTCAGTGTGCTGCTTTGGCATTCTTAGTGTGGAGGGTGAAAATCAAATACTGAGCAGGAATCACCTGTGTAGAGCAAAGAGGAGTGAGCATGATGTAAGAAAATAGATACAGACCTATGGAAAATTCCATTCCTTGGCAGACAATTGCCCTTTCCTAAATTATTGCTTAGGAAATGTTCCCTACATACCAAATTAAAAAAAAAAATTAGAAAACTTCATATCTGGGGTGTCTGGGTTGGCTCAGCAGGTTGAGCATCCAACTCTTTCTTTTCTTTTTTAATTTTCTTTTTTTTTTTAATTTACATCCAAATTACTTAGCATATAGCGCAACAATGATTTCAGGAGTAGATTCCTTAATACCCCTTACCCATTTAGCCCATCCCCCCCCCCCACAACCCCTCCAGTAACCCTCTGTTTGTTCCCCATTATTTAAGAGTCTCTTATGCTTTGTCCTCCTGCTTGTTTTTATATTATTTTTGTTTCCCCTCCCTTATGTTCATCTGTTTTGTCTCTTAAATTCCTCATAGGAGTGAAGTCATATGATATTTGTCTTTCTCTGACTGATTAATTTCGCTTAGCATAATATCCTCCAGTTCCATCCACGTAGTTGCAAATGGCAAGATTTCATTCTTTTTGATCGCTGAGTAATACTCCATTGTATATGTACACCTCATCTTCTTTATCCATCCATCCATCGATGGACATTTGGGCTCTTTCCATACTTTGGCTATTTTGATAGTGCTGCTATGAACATTGGGGTGCATGTGTCCCTTTGAAACAGCACACCTGTATCCCGTGGATAAATGCCTAGTAGTGCAATTGCTGGGTCGTAGGGTAGTTCTATTTTTAGTTTTTTTGAGGAACCTCCATGCTGTTTTCCAGAGTGGCTGCACCAGTTTGCATTCCCACCAGCAGTGCAAGAGAGATCCTCTTTCCCCGCATCCTCGCCAACATCTGTTGTTGCACAAGTTGTTAATGTTAGCCATTCTGACAGGTGTGAGGTGGTATCTCAGTGTGGCTTTGATTTGTATCTCCCTGATGATGAATGATGAGCATTTTTTCATGTGGCGGCCATCTGGATGTCTTCTTTGGAGAAGTGTCTATGCATGTCTTTTACTCATTTCTTCACTGGATTATTTGTTCTTTGGGTGTTGAGTTTGGTAAGTTCTTTACAGATTTTGGATACTAACTCTTTATCCGGTATGTCATTTGCAAATGTCTTCTCCCATTCTGTCTTTTAGTTTTGCAGATTGTTTCCTTTGCTGTGCAGAAGCTTTTTATTTTGATGAGGTCCCAGTAGTTCATTTTTGCTTTGTTTCCCTTGCCTCCAGAGACGCGTTGAGTAAGAAGTTGCTGCGGCCAAGATCAAAGAGGTTTTTGCCTGCTTTCTCCTCAAGGATTCTGATGGCTTCCTGTCTTACATTTAGGTCTTTCATCCATTTTGAGTTTATTTTTGTGTCTGGTGTAAGAAAGTGGTCCAGGTTCATTCTTCTGCATGTCGCTGTCCAGTTTTCCCAGAACCACTTGCTGAAGAGACTGTCTTTATTCCATTGGATATTCTTTCCTGCTTTGTCAGAGATCAGTTGGCCATACGTTTGTGGGTCCATATCTGGGTTCTCTATTCTGTTCCATTGATCTGAGTGTCTGTTCTTCTTTTTTTTTTTTTAATTTTTTTAATGTTTATATATTTTTAAATTTTTTTTTCAACGTTTTTTATTTATTTTTGGGACAGAGAGAGACAGAGCATGAACGGGGGAGGGGAAGAGAGAGAAGGAGACACAGAATCGGAAACAGGCTCCAGGCTCCGAGCCATCAGCCCAGAGCCCGACGCGGGGCTCGAACTTACGGACCGCGAGATCGTGACCTGGCTGAAGTCGGACGCTTAACCGACTGCGCCACCCAGGCGCCCCTAATGTTTATATATTTTTGAGAGACAGAGATAGAGAGTCAGAGAGTGAGCTGAGGAGGGGCAGAGAAAGAGAGACACAGAATCCGAAGCAGGCTCCAGGCTCCAAGCTGTCAGCACAGAGCCCAATGTGGGGCTGGAACTCATGAACCACGAGATCATGACCTGAGCTGAAGTCGGACGCTTAACCGACTCAGCCACCCAGGTGCCCCTGAGTGTCTGTTCTTGTGCCAGAGCATCCAACTCTCGATTACAGCTCAGGTTCTGATCTCAAAGTTTGTGGTATTGAGCCCTCACTACATTAGCCCCCTCGCTAATAGCATTGGATTCTCTCTCCCTGTCTCTCTGCCCTTCCTCCACTCTCTCTCTTTCTCTGTCTCTAATAGCACTGGATTCTCTCTCCCTGTCTCTGGCCCTCCCCCTCCTCTGTCTGTCTCTGTCTCTGTCTCTCTAATAGCACTGGATTCTCTCTCTCTCTGTCTCTTTCTGTCTGTCTCTCTCAAAATAAATAAACAAAAACTTAAAAAAAATAAACTTCGATCTTTTCCTGAAACAGAGCAAGAACTGTCCAGCTGTCTGTGTCATGGCTGTTTTCTCTATCAGAATATATGATGTTTATTTAAAGGAGAATAATAAACATTAGTAAGAGGGAAATTTGTTATAAATAGAATATCTGGACTTCCAGTAATAGAAACTAAAGAGATGAATGTGGACCCTCCGCCCCGCACCTCCTGTGACAAACACAGGATGAAATATAACAATATAAAGCTGGCTCAAAACAAAGAAAGGGAAATCCTCAGGTACAAGAAATAAAGAGGAAACGCAAACCAGAGTGGAAAGCTGATGAGCTATGGCTCCAGATGCTGGGATATGTCAGAACTGACATACAGGGAATGTCGTGCCCATAAGGAGACAGGAAATGTGGGTTTGGGCCCCTACAAACGGGGACTTGGAGCTGAGAGTCGTGCACAAAAATTGTTCCTGACAATCGAGGACTCAGAGAGGTTACCACTCAGAGGCACACATGCACAGAACTACTAAAGGTTTTATTAGAAGTAGAAGGAAATTGAGCCCAAGAAGGAGGAGTGGAGGATCCAAAAGTAGTAAGCCAAGAAATTGGCAAACATCTCAATGAGTCTGAATCAGCATAGGATGTTTTAAAAATCCTGCTAATGGGCCTATACTCTTGGAATTTAAATAATGGACAATGATAGAAGATGAGAGGGTGGTAATTATCGTAAAAAAAAAAAACACTGTCAGTTGCTAATATTGTTTAAGAGGAGGAGACAAATGTTGATTGATTTAAAAACCTTTAAGGCATGTGTGCATATTCAAAAATGTAAAGGTGACCTCTAAAGAAATGGTGAAACACTACAAAACTCCCAAGAGAAAATGTGATCCATCAGACAGAAAGCAGAGTAAGAACAGAGACAAGCCTACAAAAGGCATGGTAAACAGAAAATGTAAATTTGGCGGTGCCCGGGTGGCTCAACTGGTTAAGCATTGGACTGTTGACATTTGCTCACGGTTCACGGCATCGAGCCCCTCATTGGGCTCTTCACTGACATCGTGCAGCCTGCTTCGGATTCTCTCTTTCCCTCTCTCTGCCCCTCCTCTGTGCTCACTCCCGCTCACTCTCTGTCTCTCTCTCTCTCTCAAAATAAAGAAATAAACTTTAAAAAAAAAACACATAAATTTTGATGGTAAGATAAAGCAAAATATATCAGTGGTCACACTGAAGGTTTGTAAGTTAAATCCCACACCTGAACCAGCTCAACAAACATAGGACCACACTGACAAAAATCACAGGTAGCCTGAAGTTATAATTGGAGATTTTCATATACCTGTTGAATAAATGGATAGAGCAAATAGCCAAATTAATCTAGCACACGTAGAGCAGATGTAAACAGCAGAATTAGAACTTTGATGTAGTTAATAGACATTAATAGACCCTAGTACCAACATGCTTTTCTCTTTCTACTTCTTCTTCTTTTTTTTTTTTAATGTTTATTTATTTTTGAGTGAGAGAGAGAGAGAGGCAGAGAGAGAGGGGGATAGAGAATCCCAAGCAGGTTCTACACGGTCAGTGTAGAGCCCAATGTGGAGCTCGAACTCATGAACCATGAGATTGTGACCTCAGCCGAAGTTGGACGCTCAACCGAGCCACCCCGGTGCCCCACCGACCTGCTTTTCATAAACACATGAAAATGTACAAAAAACTGACGACACACTAGGCAAGAAATCAGTCTCAACAACTACCAGAATGTCAGTATCATGTAGATCCTGTTTGCTGGTTACAAAGCCCTACAATAAGAAATTGACAACAACAAGTCAACTTCCTCATCATTCAGAAATGGAAACATTTTTAAATAATTCATGGGATAAAAATGTCCATACTCCCTTTCTCGGCCTCCTTTGCAGTTAGGGATGGCCATGTGACCTAGTTCTGGCCAACGAGATGTAAGGTTTTCCTCCCTGATGAAGAGTCCGGCACCCAGCTGGCTCAGGGTAGAGCACGTGACTCTTGATCTCTGGGTTGTGACCTCAATGCCGCACTCCGTTGGGCGTAGAGAGATTACTTAAAAACAAAAATCTTAAAAACAGAGAGAGAGAGAAAGATGTCCAAGAGGCATAATCTTGCTCTAAGAAAGGGAGGGAATGAGAGGAGACTTCTGGGAAGGTAACTGACAGTGTCTACCACCCGGACCTTGACAATAAAACTGAACAGTAGTGCAAGAAGGAAACTGATAGACCAATCTCTGTTAAGAACACAGACGTGAAAAGCCCATATAAAACATTAGCAGATCAAATACCTCGGAGAATAACAATAATAATCATGGTAATAATATAAATCATGACTCGACCAGACTCTCATACTGTTAACACCAATATGGGAATTCAGCAAGATTGCTGGGGATAAAATCCATGTACAAAATCAGCATTATTATACAGCAGGAACAATAAGTGGAAAATGTAACTTTGAAAAAAAATTCCATTAGAGGGGTGCCTGGGTAGCTCGATCTGTTGAGCCTCCAACTCTTGATTTTGCCTCAGGTCATGATCCCAGGGTCATGGGCTCGAGCCCCACGTCGGGCTTGGCACTGAGCATGGATGGAGCCTGCTTGGGATTTTTTCTCTCTCCCTCCCCCTCTCCCCTCTCTCCTCTCCCCTGCCCTCTCTCTATCTCTTTCTCTCTCTCTCTCTCTGGAAAAAAAAAAATCCATTATAATAGAAAAAGGATAGGCAAAGAAATTTAAAGGTACCCAATAATCAATCTACAAGATATACAACATCTTTTTGGAGGAAAAAAAAACAAAACAAAAGAGTAGTGGAGGACATTTTTATCTTTTTAAAGTAGGCTCCATGCCCCCACCTGTGGCTCGAAGTCACAATCCTGTGACCAAGTGTCACATGCTCCACTGACTGAGCCAGCCACACATCCCAGTGGAGGACATTTTTAAAAACCCTAGACAGGGACACCTGGCTGGCTCAGTCAGTGGACCATGTGACTCTTGTCAGGGTCATGAGTTCAAGCCCCACAGTGGGTGTAAAGCTTACAAAAACAAAACAAAACAAAACCAAAAGCACCCAAAATAACACCCTAGACAAGTGGTAATGTTCATGGATAGGAAATGCCGTATTATAAAGTTGCCATCAATTCCCAAATTAATTATAAATTTAATACAAATCTAATTAAAATGCCAACAGGGTTGTTTCTAAAATAGAGTTTGAGAATGTAATTCTAAAATTCCTGGTTATTATAGCCTTATCATGAGGTTTGGTATCTAGTGGGGCAAGTCCCTTCCACTTATTCAATTTTTCCAAAATTGTTAATGTGAATGTTAAGATCAGAGAACCACCAATGACGTGAAGAATGACTGAAAAAACCAAGGGCATTTAACCTGGAAAGGCCAGACTCAGGGTATGTGATGGTGTAGGCAGGTGGGAAGAGAATTAGACATGCATATTCGATACGACCTCCAGGGGACCAACTGGACCAAGACCAACGGGTAAGAATGCCAGGAGAAAGGTCTAGGCTCAGTTTAAGGAAGGAATCTAAGTGCGTGTGTGAGAACCCAGAAGGGTGCCTTAAGAGTCCGTTATGCTTTGGCTGGGGATGCCTGAACATGAGCGGGGCTCCCACCTACCGGACTGTCCTTGAGCAGATTTGAACATCAAATAGGTGGTTAAACCGGGCACCCTTTCAGATCCTTTTCAACCTTAATTTTCTATGCTCAAAGTAAGTGGCAGACATTATCCTGACTCACCTCCAGCATTCGGAAATGAGTAACCAATGAGACATTGGAGAAAAGTACTTTCTGTTCCCTTGGCACGAGTCTGAACTAGGTCCATCATTTTATGACATAAAAGACTCTTGGTATATTTTGGAAGAGTGTGGCACATCTCTTAGGACCAGGGAGATGATGGTTTAGTAAGAGAAAAAGAAAAAATGTCTATGCGACGTACTAGAAAGTAAGAATATGGATCTCCGTAATCATAAAAGAACACCAGATCCGTTACTTTGTTACACACTGGAGCCACCTTGAGTTAATCATGTCCTGCACGCACAGGTCATGGGACTGCTGTCTTGGCAAAGCTGCTTCCTAATTGAAATTCATTAAATAGGTACTTATTGGAACTTTAAACGTATAGTGAATTGTTCCTCTATTAGGATCGCTTAGTAAGTAACACGTGGCCTTTGCCTTCTGATCAAAGCAAGATCTGGGCTGACAGTGTTTAGCATTTGCGAGTCTATCCGTCCATCTTGGGAATGGTTCAGGGAGGAAAATCTTTTGCTCAGCCCACTTAGGCTCTGTGGGCGGGGGCCTGCAAATTAAACTAAAACTGACGGATTTGTGGGAGAAAAGACATTTGTTTTATTCATGGATGTACATGGGAGCCCCCCCAAAAACAGTCAGTTAGAGTTTGGGGCTTATATGCCATTTTACTAGGGGGCGAGCAGGGTGTTGGGGGGGGGAAGGCACTTCTGGAAGAAACAAATGGCTTTCATGAAAAACAAACGGGACTTGAGGAGGGTGGATAGGAGATATGATAGTTTTGTGACAGCGGCTGTTTATTAGCCAGTTTCTTATCTCGATGGTAACTTCTCATCTCTGGTGATAGGAGTCAGTCTTCCCTGGTTGTGAATTTCCTAGGGAGGGGATTTATGACAGCTGAATTCTTTCGAGAGGCTCCGCTTTTATGCTGATAAGGGCAGTTCAGTGAAAGCATCTTCCTGCAACTGTTGATTCTCAAATATCTTCAGCTCCAAATAATTCTTACACTGGTGTGGGTGGCATCTTGGAGACCCCTTTGCCAGCCACAGGGAAGTGTGTTCTGAGAGCTGGACTGACATTAGCTGAGACGTCACAGTGCCCACTTAATAATTTACACGCAGGAACATCTGTGTCCCGTGAACCCGCATTCACGAGCTGGCAAAGTGACTGAATTTTCTCCCTTACATCAACCTAAATTTTTTTTTTTTTTTACGTGTATTTATTTTTGAGAGACAGGGAGAGACAGAGCCCAAGTGGGGGAGGGGCAGAGAGAGAAGGAGACCCAGAATCCGAAGCAGGCTCCAGGCTCTGAGCTGTCAGCACAAGGGCCCGACGTGAAGCTTGAACTCACAAAAATCGTGACCTGAGCCGAAGTCGAACGCTCAACCGACCGAGCCACTCAGGCGCCCCTCCTTATGTCATATGGGAAGGCAAATCACATTTAGAGATAGGTTTATCAATCTGTTCTTACTGGAGTTACTCAGAGCCTGGGTAGTCAGAGCCTTCTCTCTGAGTCTGACCTGAGCAGAAAGGACTTTTCGCGGAAGGATGTCAGTGGCCCACAGAGCTGCCTACAGTCTTGAGAACGCGTAGCTGCCTGGGCACCTGCGAGGGGCCGAGGGCGGCAGACAGACTCCATTCTGCCAGCACCACCACGACTGCCATGGCTGGGTCCAAACTGTCCCTTTTTTTTTCTTTCTTGCTATCACTTACTCCAAAATCCCAACACAAGCATCCCACTGAGTTTCCGATCCAGGCTCGGGCTGCCAGTGAGTGGGGAGAGGGCCTTCCAGGCTGGTTTCCCAAGTGGCTGCATTTTACATTCCCTCCAGCAAATGGGTGAGGATGCCAACTTCTCCACGTAATCGCTGCCACTTGCCATTGTCTGTCTTTTTGATTCTAGCCATCCCTCCTGGGTGCGAAATGGTATCTCATTTTGGTTTCGATTGGCATTTCCCCTCACGACTGATGACCGTTGAGAATCTCTTCTTGTGGTCATTGGCCATTTATTGGAGAAATGGCTGTTGTTGTCCTTTGCCCATTTTTAAATGGAGTCTAATGTCTTTCGAAAATGCCATCCGTCCTTTTATCGCTTGTATCTCATCTCCCAGGGAGGGGATTCCTCGGGCCCCTCCCTACGGCGTCTGAGGCGCCGCTGGGTGCACCGTTCATTTCGGCGGTTGCCTCATACGCTCGGAACATTACATTACTTCTCCTACGTTAGCACATTTGGTGATTGTCCTTGGGCCTTCGATCCAGTTCAGTTAACCAAGTAAGTGGTATTTCTTGGCTTGGCTTCAAACAAATCCCCGTTTCAACTGGCATCCAGGGAAAGGAGGCGAGACACTCATCAGTCTCTCAAATAGTGATTCTAAATAAAACCTGTCTCCCAGAATCAGATGCGGGTGGGTCTTTTCTCTGGTCCCTTTGCATTTTCTTTTCATCTGCAGCATCTCTCCCGTCCCTCCCCATGAAGCCCAGGAGGGGAGGGATTCGGGGATGGGGGCGGGGGGGCATGGGAGAAAAGAGGGAGCCTATTTTTAGGCTTGTTTTTCAGTCATGAAGTGTCATGTTCTTCCCCACCACGGCTGCTGGATTAATTAGGCTGTGCTGGCAGCTGCCCGTCGGGGAGGGTTCCCAGCTTATAACGGTGATTCCGCCCAATGCCTGAATCGATCTAATGACGAGGACCACCTTTCTCCTGTTCCATGGCTCTGGCCTTCCAGGGTCACTCTCCTGGCCTCTGTGTGTCGCTGGGCAAGAGAGGGCCCAACTTCCCCAAGCTACGAGTCCTGTTTGGGCAAGCAAAGCCGCCCGCCGGTCACTTTGCCTACCAGCTCATTGGTCCAGCTGGGTTGCCAGGGCTTGGCTCTTTCTCTCACGTTGCCTTTCTCTTCTCCCAGGTCTGCCAGATCTGCCAAGCAGATCGGTCTCATCTCTTAGAGCTTGCCTGCAGTAAGAGCTCAGTGCCCAGAGCTTGTGCGGCCCGGGGAGAGCCCGCTGCCCAGGCCACAGGTCATAGAGAGATTGTCGGGGTCAAAGATTCTGACCTGCGGGCTTATTTCCTTGCCGTGTTGAAAGAATCTTTATGGTCAGTATTGAATGTTCGGAGTCAACCGTTACTCATTCAGGAAATAGCTGTTGGTGACTGCTGTGTGCCAGGCACTGTCCTAGGTGCTGGGCATGCAGCAGGGGCAGAACGAGGATCCCTGTCCTGGGGGATCTTACCTTCTAGGTGGGAGTGACAGTGCGCAGTGGCCATAACGTATGGGAACATCAGATATTTCATTTTTTAATGTTTATTTATTTTAAAAAATTGTTAAGTGTTTATTTACTTTTGAGAGAGAGAGAGACAGGAGTGTGAGTGGGGGAGGGGCAGAGAGAGAGAGGGAGACACAGAATCCGAAGCAGGCTCCGGGCTCTGAGCTGTCAGCACAGAGCCCGATGCGGGGCCAGAACCCACGGATCGTGAGATCACGACCCCAGCCAAAGTCGGACGCCCCACCGACTGAGCCACCCAGGCGCCCCTGAACGTCAAGTATTTTAGAATATTCCATCTTACATATTCTACGTAAATATATAGTCAGTATGCAAGCATTGAATATAATATTCAATAAATGAGATTGATTAACCTACTGTGTTTTGTATACCGGAGAAGTAGAACACGTAAGCGACTTCCTCCCAGCGTGCCTTTCAGTCCGTGCAATTCTGCTCCGTTCCGTCTCAGTCCTTAAGAACATGCTGCAGATTCGCACGTTGCCAGGATCGCTCCCTTCTGCTCCTCATTCACCGTCTCCCATGGGAACTCACAGGAACAGAATGTTGGCCTGGCTGGATCTGAAAAGGACTGGAACGTCCATCCAGTCAAACACATGCCGCCTTGGTTCTGCCTCACTCCTGACCAGTGCCACTGACATCACGTGGCCCTCTCCCTTGAGTGCTTCCCAGCGTGCTAGCCGTGTTACCATAACGCTGTCCGAGCACAGCCTTCCAAGAACTGACACACAGGCAGACCTTTTTTCCCAGAATCCCAATGCAAACTGCTCTTAAAAAACATTTTTTTTAATGCTTACTCATTTTTGAGAGAGAGAGAGAGACAGAATCCAAACACAGGGAAACATAGAATCCAAAGCAGGCTCCAGGCTCTGAGCTGTCAGCGCAGAATCCGACACGGGGCTCGAACCTACGAACCGCGATCTCGTGCCCTGAGCCGAAGTCGGCCGCTTAACCAACTGAGCCACTCAGGTGCCCCCAAACTACTCTTTTAAGTAGGGAGAGCGGTGGTGGCGTGTAAGTGAAATTACAAGCAGAATTCAAAGACCAGCCAGAACAGTCATTAATCGGAGATCAGCATACGCGGAACTGGGTACCGACGATTCTTATCAAATAATTGTCAAATGCCAGGTTGGAAAGAAAAGGTGAGAACATCCCTCCTGGACCAGCGGGAAATGAGGTTCTAAAAGGTAGCCTCGTCCTTTTTAGAAGTCCCTTAAGTGGGCTTTGCTTATGTGAGCACAATCTCCGCATCGACGGTGACACGTTTCAGGGACACTGTGAGAAACGCCTGAGCAAAGGGAACCCAGACGGGCTGTCTTTCTGCGGGGAATGTTTTAAGTCCAAAAGGTGGTTGATTCTAGTGCTGCGTATCCCGCATGAGTCGGTGGGTAGAACAGCTCAAATAAAGATTCTGGTGCAGACCATCATAACTCTGATCCCCGTGGAGAAAATGAAATTAGACTCCATTTAGACCACATCTGGCCTAATGATGTTCAGTACCTCCTGGGGCCAAAAAAATATTCCCAAACGAGCCTAGATTGCAAAGAGAGATTAGATATCAGGGCGAGTCTGGTACTCCTCTGGATTGTAAAGTGCCAGAAGCTTCTAAAGAAGGGATGGTTTGGGTTTTCAGTTCCGGAAGCTCTTGATGAAGTAAATAAACACGCTTCAGCTGAGACCAGTTCAGGTTATGCCTGCGTTTTGGGGCCTTCTTATCAGATCAGTTGTAATTTAGGGAGACCTAGGAAACCGGTGAGAAGGTTTCAGTGACCATATCCACTGAAGTCCAAGGCCGGGTTTCCCAGTCTCGGCACTGTTACTAATATTTGGGGCCAGAGAATTCTTTGCTGTGGGGGCTTTCCTGAGCATGGCGCATTGCAGGGTGTTGAACAGCATCCCTGGCCCCTACCCACTAGGTGCCAGCAGCATCCCTGCCCCCCTCCCCCAACCTCTCATTTGTGACAACCAAAAATGTTTCCAGACTTGGTCAAATGCGCCCCGCCCTGGGGCGGGGGGTGTAGAATCCCCCCCCCCCCCATCACCCCCCAGCCCCGCCCCATTGAGAACCAGTGCTCTAGGGTGACGACCATACCAGTTTGCCCAGGACTGGGGAATTCTGGTATGTAGGACTTGTAACACTAAAAGCAGGACAGCCTCATGTAGACTGGGATGGGTGGGTCACCTGGGTGTGTCATTGATAGGTTCTGTGTTTCATACTAGAGTTTAAAAGTGGAAAAAATACATAAAAGTGAAAAGCCAAGCGTTTTGAAAAGTCTGTCTTTGGGGGGCATTGACAGAGGTGTTTGGGCAACAGTATCATTCCACGTCAGCATGTTTTACGATTCTGTAAAGGCTTCAGGGTTTTGTCTGTCCGTCTGTCCTTTTCCTCCGTGCCTCTGAAGCCTGACATGGTGATACGGGCCATTGGGAGGTCTGGTCCCGGCCAGTGGACCAAGAGGACATGATTCAAACCGTGCCACCATTCCAGAAGAGAGACTCTTACATTTTTTTTTTTTTTATTGATGTTTATTTATCTTTGAGACAGAGAAAGAGACAGAGTGCAAGAGGGGGAGGGACAGAGAGAGAAGGAAACATAGAATCCGAAACAGGCTCCAGGCTCCCAGCTGTCAGCACAGAGCCTGACACCGGGCTCGAACCCACGAACTGTGAGATCATGACCTGAGCCAGAGTTGGACACTTAACCAACTGAGCCACCCAGGCGCCCCCTCCAGAAGAGAGACTCTTGTTTGACACCTGGGAGTGAGTTTGAGTGACAGACTTCTCCTTAGAATTGGAGGCTGTGTGACAGTATACATCATGAAAGTGACAGCAGCAGTGGGGACTAATTTAATTCCATTTTCCTTTGCAGCCCTGATAAATCATTGCCACGGGGAAAAGTAAATTTTACTTCCTCAGACAAAAATGATTTGAATAATGATGTGCTCTGGGGAAAGTGGGGGCTGAGAGAAAGTCTGTTAGTGGGATTAAAATATTTGAATATTGTATCATGGAACTTTCTGCCAATGCCTCCTGCCCCCGGCCCGGTAAATGGCTTGTAGTGAGAGGTTTTCCTTCCTAGACGAATTGAAGAATCCTATAAAGTGGCATCAGCCCTCTGTCTGAATGTTGTGGGGTGTTTTTAGGGCGTCGCTTTGGAAAAGGCAGCTTTTTCCAGTGCTTCGTATCCTGGATGAGCTGGTGGATGAAACACCTGAGCTAAAGATTCTAGAGGCTGAAGTCCTGACCACGTACAAATAGGAAAGGTCTTGGCGTGGATAGAAAATTGCTGGTGCTTTTCAGCCAGTCTCCTTCCAGGAAAGGGTTGTCGAATAGGGATGTGGTTCTTCTGGGAGGCTGTCTAAGTGACCTGGGGTCTGAGTTATGGAGGGAGGGGGCTGGGACCCCAGAGTGCCATGCCTCAGGAGCCTAATGCGTATGGGGAGGGGTTCCGCCCCCAGCGTGGACAGTGGAGAATAGGCTCTGATGCTTGTAGGGAGACCTAGGTACTTGATCTTGGTCCGAGCTAGAGAATGCCTAGCTTTCTTTGGGGGAGATTCTACAATGCTGTTCCAGTCCATTCTGTTCCAGTCCATTAACAGCCCAGGGAAGCCACCTGCCCGTGAGTAGAAGCCGTGTCTTCCTACACCACCTGCTGACACGCATCGCTCTGGGCTCTGGGGCAGAAAGGAGGGAGCCCCGGGGGGAGTTGTGCTCGTGCCCATTTCCTGCAAAGCAAGCCCGGCGCGATTTTCCCACCCTGCACGTCAACCCTGGTTGCCCTGCTGCTCCCGCGACAGAAAGGATAAATCAAAGGCAAAAGCTATAAAAACCCCCGTCAGGAAGCAGCTCGTTCCTTTCAAGCAGTGTGAACGTAAGGTAAATGAGCAGTTACTGCAGACCTGATTTTATGGGAGTGAGACGTTGTGCGGGAGAGCGGCAAGAAAAATCGCGATGCGGGGCAGAAAATGCTCCTGCCCACGCCTCCCAGCCCACCGGAGAGCGGTGGCCCTCTGTCTGACACCCCCCCAACTTCGGGGAAGCCTTGGGTCCCCCATTTGATTTGGCCCTGATGAGCCGCCCGGAGCTTTGGGTTAGGTCCGGCTGGCCACTGAAAATACATGTTTGTCTTTAAAAAAAAAAACAAAAAAAGGGGGTCCTGGACACTGTCAGAAGTAAGAGAAACAATTCGAGAAGACATGCGAGGTGCACAGTATTTTTCTGGCTCGGGTTGTCGTTTAAACTCCATGTCCGAGGGAGGTTGGGGATTTGGGGTTCTGTTAGCTTGATGGCCCCGTTTTCTTGGAATTCACAACTGCCCCGTAGTGTTATCGTCAACATGGGGGCCTTCAGGAGCTCAGAGTCTGCGTCCTCTCGGGGTCTGATGTCCGGCTAGGCCCAGAGTCCCAGACCCTTGAGCTGGAAGCCCCAGGATGGGAAAGGAACAAAATGGGGTGGGGGCCAGGGAGGTGCCTGGGGGGCTCAGTCTGTTGAGCTTCTGACTCTTAATTTCAGCTCAGGTCATGATCTCATGGTTCATGAGTTTGAGCCCTGCATCGGGCTCTGTGCTGACCGTGCAGAGCCTGCTTGGGATTCTCTCTCTCTTTCTCTCTCTCTCTCTCTCTCTCTCTCTCTCTCTCTCTCTCTCTCTTTCTCTCTCTGCCCTTCCCTTCCAAAATAAATAAATAAATAAACTTAAAAAAAAAACTAAAACAAAATGGTAGCATCCGGAAAGACACAAAGCCCCCAGGTATAGTGCTGGGGGCGGGGGCAGGGAGGTAGAATAAAATCATGCAGACATATTTAAGGAGTACAGGGTACTATATATTTAAATACAGCATTTACAGAATTCTCCGGGCCTGTACTGCTGTAGAGTTGGCCCCTGAAGGAAAACAAAGCCAAATAAAACTAAACAAAACTCAACGAGTCTTTGGTGTACAAAAGGTCTTGAGACCTGTGCCCCTGGGTTTTCTTTGTTTTGAGGATTTGTTTTCTGCTAATGGCTGCACGGGTTCCTGCTCCAGGGAAAGGCTCCATCACTGTATCCTTTCCAGTGGCTGCCTTAACAGATCCCCACACCCGGGGTGGCTTCCAGCAACGCAGATTTGTCCTGTCTCGATTCTGGAGGCCAGAAGTCTGAAATCAAGGTGTGGGCAGTGCTGACTGCCCCTGGGGGCTCCGCGGGAGAGGCTGTTCTGTGCCTCCCTTCCAGCTTCTGGTGTCTGAGGCAATCCATGGCTCGTGGCTACGTCACCCCTGTCTCCAGCTTCTGTCTTCACCTGGCTTCTCCCCCTCTGTGTATACCTGTCTCTAAATCTCCCTCTCCTTTCTCTTACGAGGACACTAGTGCCTGGAGTGAGGGCCTAGCCTAGATCCAACGGGATTCCATCTTGAGATCCTTAATTACCTACAAAAGGCCTGCTTTCACATAAGGTTGAGTTCACAGGTGCTGGCCGTTAGGACGTGGCTACATCTCTGGAGGGGACACAAGTCCCCCAACTCCAGTCACCAAGGGGCTCTATGTTTTGTTATTCTTCATATCTCTAAAATCGTTACTGTCTGTCGTTTTAGTTCGTTTTTAAAATATCGCCCTTGTGGATTGCTGAGCTGACACCCGGCCCTGACATTTGCCTCCGTCTCCCTCCCTATTCGGTCTTAAACATCCTGTCCATATGACTCCTAGGAGACCAAGGCCAGGCTGGCCAAACCCTCCCAACGGCGCACCTTCCAGGCACTGAAACCTCATGTCCTTCTAGATCAGGTCAAAGAGGACAGGCTAACAATCGTATGAGGTTCCCCATCCCCACACCCAGGCTGCCATCTGCCTCCCCACATTTTAAGAGCATATGAAGGGGCCCCTGGGTGGCTCAGTCGGTTGTGCATCCGACTTTGGCTCAGGTCCTGATCCCGTGGTTCGTGAGTTCAAGCCCTGCATGGGGCTCTCTGCTGTCAGTGTAGATCCTGCTTTGCATCCTCTGTCACCCTTCTCTCTGCCCCTCCCCCGCTTGTGCGCGCGGTCTCACTCTCTCAAAGATAAAAAATAAACATTAAAAAAAAGAGCATATGGGGTGCCTGGGTGGCGCAGTCGGTTAGGCGTCCGACTTCAGCCAGGTCACGATCTCGCGGTCCAGGAGTTCGAGCCCCGCGTCAGGCTCTGGGCTGATGGCTCAGAGCCTGGAGCCTCTTTCTGATTCTGTGTCTCCCTCTCTCTCTGCCCCTCCCCCGTTCATGCTCTGTCTCTCTCTGTCCCAAAAATAAATAAACGTTGAAAAAAAAATTTAAAAAAAAAAGAGCATATGAATATGCACAGAAAATGGTGAACTATGGTGAAAACCAGAGGGATGGGGAAGAGATGACCCGTGGAGAGAAGGGCTGTCTAGGCATGCCTCCACTTTCTCTGCCAGTTTATCCAGAAAGGTGTGGGAGCACGTGAGATTCTGGACAGACTCTTTCTAATTGTCTTTTTTTTTTTCCCTTTCCTCTTAGCAAACTGCCCAGCTGGGCTAGAGCTGTTGTTCCCAAAATATTTTACGTTACAGAGAAGGCTTGGAACTATTATCCCTACACGATTACAGGTAAGTCCGTTTTACAACCGACACGTCACCTGTAGCAAGAGAACGTAGTGCGGTAGTCAGATTTCACTGATTCAGGGTTTGTTATCCAAGCAGGGACTGTGAGAGCCCCGTAGTATCTGTCTCTTCACCATTTGCCTTCGTCCTTTGAGATCAGTGCTCTTCCTAGTGGGGGCTTGTAGGAATTGAACTAAACCATTCCAGCTTGCTTCGTAAAGTGATTTTATTAAATAGCTAGTGGAGAAGGAACGTGAAAGGTTTTGTTGTTGTTGTTGTTGTTGTTGTTGTTGTTGTTGTTGTTGGGTTTTTTTTGTTGTTTTTTTTAGTAATATGTCTAGAGTTTTCACGATCCCTATTTCTCCCTATTTCCTCAGTAGTCCCCAAGTAATTTGGGGATGTGGTTTGTAAATAAACAAGTTTGTTTACTTTGATTTGTTTTACAGCTTCTCCCAAAACGTTGACTATAATTTATGTCAAAGGTTCTATTGGGTCTCTCTGCCCCAACTACTTCCTCTGCAGTTGGATAATACGATAATTATAAGACCACTTTCCCTCTTACTTGGAATGGGATGATAATAAACTCTGTGTTGATTCTGAACTAGAAACTGTGCTCCCACATTTGGAAGGTTTGGTTCCTGTCCCTCAAACACGAAAACTCAAGACCCTACTTGAATATCATAACAGGCTCTTCTTACTGGTTATAAAAGCTGCTTTTCCACTTAAAAGATTTCCTTTGTGGTTAATGAAATGCTCCACTAAAATTATTAGTCTTTAATTCTGCTTTTATAATGCCAGCTCGCTAGTTTTTAATTAGCCACAAACCTATAGGCTAATTGAACCTTGTCTTACAGTCCTTATCTGCCCAACCACAGAAGTATCATCTGTAAGAGTTTCATGAGCAAACATGGAGATATTTATGAAAGTTCAGTTTTTGGAAGGTTTCTTTAACATATTTTTAATAATTATAATTCACCAGTGTTTGTTAGTTCTGCGGTTTTATAAGCCATGTGGTTGCATATAAGCATGGTCTAAATCATCATTTTGTCTCTTTTTTCTTTTCCCTCTTGCCCAAATGAACATCCGGGACCAGAATACACAGTAAGTGTCATTTAATCATTTTTAAATAGTCAGTTTAAGAACAGTGGAGTAATTGGAACTTCCTGTGTCTTTCTCATCGTACCACGTAATAAAAAAATAGGGGAATAATTCAAATCAGAAATATTTAAATGTAGGCTATTACATAGCTGTATGTAATGCAATAGCTCGCATGTTCTCATTTGTTCAAGAATATGAATGTTAATTTGAAATGCCTTGATATTCACCTTACATAATTAACTTTTGCTTGTATTTTTAAATGGCTTGACTGCTCTACTGGTGATCGTTCAATGTAATAGAGCAGTTGCCAGGAATGCAATATTAAAGTGATGATAATAGCTGTTGACAGAAGGCGGGGCTGATACCTAAAGGCTGTGATCTGATCACTTATTGGAGAACCTCGTAACTAGAAAGACGTTCATTCAGATTATTTTCCTCTGAGCTCTGGATTGGGCAGTCTTGATGGCTTGATGAAAATCATTTGATTTCTTCCTGCCCTAAGGGCCTCTAAAATCATTACTTAGTTAGCATTAAAAAAGGAGACCCTATAGTATCACTGTGTTACCGCGTTTTCATTTGGATCATTTTCCTCAACAACCAACAGGTCAGGTTGTCATAATAAAAGAATGGGGGCTTGCCGGGGTGGCTCAGTCAGTTGAGCATCCAACTCTCGATCCCAGCTCAGGTCTTGATCTCAGGGTCGTGAGTTCAAGCTCCGCACTGGGCTCTCTCTGGGCGTGAAGCCTACTTAAAAAAAAAAAAAAAGAAAAGAAAAGAAAAAAGAAAATGGTTAACTGAGCTATAATGGAGTTGAGTTTTTGGTCTTAATCAAAACAATCAAAGGAAAGAGACCTGGTGAGAGGGAAGTGGAGGAAAATGATTCATTGTGTCCTTGGCAAGAGCACAGTGCTTTGCACATAATGAATGCTCAATAAATAGTTATTGAATGGCAGAAGGAAGGCGAAGACAGATGGATCATCTCCTCAGGCAGAGGAGAAGGGTCACTGGCTTTGGAGTCAGGTAGCCTGAGTGTCCTCTGGCTCTGGCTTTGCCACCTTCCTGCCCAAAGTTCTTAAGCACGTGACCCCAGTTGCCAGTTCTTTAAACTTACATGACTTTATGACTATATTCTCACCTGTCCTTTGCAAAATGAAGAAAATAGTATCCAAAGTTCATAAAATTAAATTTGTTCCACTTAAAGTTTCCTTTAGGAGAACAAATCACATCCCTCATTCTTGGGTATTACAATGTCTTTCCTTGGGCCACCTGGGTGGCTCAGTCGCTTGAGCATCTGACCCTTGATCTCAGCTCAGGTCTTCAGAGCCGTGAGTTCAAGTGCAGCATTGGGCTCCATGCTGGGTATAAAGCCTATTTAAAAAAATTTAGATAGGGGCGCCTGGGTGGCTCAGTCGGTTGAGCGTCCGACTTCAGCTCAGGTCACGATGTCGCGGTCCGTGAGTTCGAGCCCTGCGTCAGGCTCTGGGCTGATGGCTCAGAGCCTGGAGCCTGCTTCCGATTCTGTGTCTCCCTCTCTCTCTGCCCCTCCCCCGTTCACGCTCTCTGTCTCAAAAATAAATAAATGTTAAAAAAAAATTAAAAAAACAATTTAGATAAAAAAAAGTTTAGATAAAAAATTTAGATAAAAAGATAATAAAATATATTTCCTTTTACGAAATGATAGGAATGTATATAGCATTTCTTCCCTAATGTCTGTGAAAAGGCAATTCTTTGGCAAAATACAAATATTACATTTTAGAAGTAAGCAGCTTAACTTCTCTGAACCAGTTTCTTCATCTCTAAAATTGGACTAAACCCTCTTCCATAGAGCCATTAATAGAAGGATTCAGTGATTTAACATGGGGATCAGAAGACTTTTTTTTTTTTTAATGATTTTATTTATTTTTGAGAGAGAGAGCGCGTGTGGGGGAGGTTCACAGAGAGAGGAGGACCAAGGATCTACAGCAGGCTCTGTGCTGTCAGCACAGAGCCCAATGTGAAGCTCGAACTCACAAACCGTGAGATCATGACCTGAGCCCAAGTTGGACGCTCAACCGACTGAGCCACCCAGGCGCCCCTAGAAGACGTTTTCTGTAAAGGGTCATATAGTAAATATTTTCTGCTTTGGGGGCCAGCTTCCGTCACTGTGAAGGCAGCCATGGACAATATGTAAAAGATGTTGGCCTGGTTGAATTTCCTCGGACAGCAGGCCCAGTTGGGTCCCAGGCTACAGTTTGCCAACCCCTGATGTATACAATGGTTAGCACGTTGCCTGTACATAGCAGGCAATTAAATGGTTCCCCACCAACACTATCCCCAGTTCCATGGCTGCTAGCAATTGAACCGCCTCTAAGAGGAATGCTTGGGTATCTTTTGAGTCTTGCTTCTGTTAACAGTTGTGCAAGTTACCTCCCTCTAAACCTCCATTTCATCATCTGTAAGCGGGGAAAATGTAGTTAACTATCTCATAAGGGCGATACGAAGATTATATTAAATAATCTAACATGAAATCTTAGCCCAGTCTTTGGTGCATGGTGAATGCTCGCTAAATGTTCAATGCTAGAAGCTGCCATCATCACAATGGAAGTCCTATGGGCGAATAAATGGGAATACATCTTGGTGCCCTTCAATGCAGACTGGGCTCCAGTTCTTAGACCGGATGGGGCTAATTGTCTAGGATATTATTTGATTTTATTGATATCTGACGTTATCCTTTTTCCTGCTTCTCCGAAAGCTTGTACATGGACTTTTTCACTTGAAATGTGATCAGTAGTTACAGGGACAAAAGAATTCATGTCCCTATAACTATGCAAAGGCAGTTATTTGCTCAGCGAGCTTTAGAATTAGGTCACCTTGACTTGACCCAAAACTCATGGCACTTATTCCCCCAGAAGCCAATGACCATACCATGAAATGTGGGGGTGATTCATGGAGAAATGAAGTCTGAAAAATGTTTGACATCACGTTCAGTTTTTAAGAATATACATTAGAGGACTTTGGTTCTGAAAACAGGATGCATCAGAATGAAGACCACAGCTCCTGACAAAGCCATTCCCATGGGGACGCACCTCCTTGGCAGCCCTCCTATGAAAAGCTTTCTGGCCAGCCCCCATTACCGTGGACTCGGTCTCCTGTGCTGACCTCTGCACAGGCCACGGCGGATTTCTCAGGGGTCGTGGCCTTTCCTTCTGTCTAGCTTCTGCCCCACGGGACTCTTGTAGGTCTTTTTTTCTTTTTTTTTTTTAACGTTTATTTATTTTTGAGGGAGAAAGAGACAGACAAAGCACGAGCAGGGGAGGGGCGGAGAGAGAGGGGAGACACAGAATCTGAAGCAGGCTCCAGGCTCCGAGCAGTCAGCACAGAGCCCTGACACGGGGTTTGAACTCATGAACCGCGAGATCACGACCTGAGCCGAAGTCGGACACTTAACTGACTGAGCCCCCAGGTGCCCCAGCTGTAGTTCTGATCACACAGCTCAGACTTTCAAAAGATCACGTTATTTTATTTCTTTTTTTTTTTTTTTTCAACGTTTATTTTTGGGACAGAGAGAGACAGAGCATGAACGGGGGAGGGGCAGAGAGAGAGGGAGACACAGAATCGGAAACAGGCTCCAGGCTCCAAGCCATCAGCCCAGAGCCTGACGCGGGGCTCGAACTCACGGACCGCGAGATCGTGACCTGGCTGAAGTCGGACGCTTTAACCGACTGCGCCACCCAGGCGCCCCTGTTATTTTATTTCTATCTGAGAAAACTTTTGGGATAAAACATAAAGAAGTTAGTTATAGTTGTATAGGCTCATACTCACCCCCTTCTGTTTGACTCGATGTATTGCTTGATCTTTTCTAGGGCCCTTATTTTTTTTATTTTTTTTTTGTCAGCTCCCCCCTAACGGTACCCCCAATCCTTGGGGTAGTTGATTAGGCCTGCTGAAACAAAGTACCACAAAATAACAGAAATTCATCTTCTCGTGGTTCTGGAAGCTTAGAAGTCTGAATCAGTGGTTGGCTGGGCCATGCTCCCTCGGAAGCCTTATAGGGGCAGAATTCTTTGCCTCTTTCCAGGTTCTGATGGCCTCAGGAGTTCCTTGACTTGTGGCTCCATAACTACAGTCTCTGCCTCCGTCTTCACATGGCATCTTCTCCCTGTGTGTGTCTGTGCCTTCACCTGGTGTCCTCCTTCCTGTGTCTCCTTTTATCAGTTCACCAGTCCTGAGGTGACTGGGTGGCCCAGTCAGTTGAGCGTCCGACTTCAGCCCAGGTCATGATCTCATGGTTCGTGGGTTCGAGCCCCACATTGGCAGAACCTGTTTGGGATTCTCTGTCTCCTTATCTCTCTGCCCTCCCCTCCTCTCAAAAATAAACATTAAAAAAAAAGAGAGAGAGAGACCAGTCCTGTGTGATTAAGGACCTGCCCTACTTCATCTTATTATAAATAATTCCATCTGTAGCAGCCTTAAATCCAAATCAGATTACATGTTGAGGAACCCAGGTTAGGACTTAAGCACATATCTGGATCGTGGGGCGGTAGGGTGGGCTGGGACACACACACACACACACACACACACACACACACACACACAATTCAACCCATAGCACCATCTTTCAGTTTTAGACCAACAATCATTTATTAAACACCGACAGTGTATAAAACATCATGCTAGTAGGTTCCATTGAGTAGCTCCTGTCCTTTGGGGAGCCACAATCTTGTGGCGGAAAAGCTAGACATTCCAGTGGCAGCCATCAGCAAGGCACAGGGTTTTCTGGAGGCAAAATGGGACAGGCCATCATTCAGCCCAGAGGGCAGGCTGACACCAGACCTGCCCACTGAGCTGGATGCGCTCTGAGTGAGGCTGATGGCAGAAATTCAGACCAGAGGGCAGAATGCATGGCACTGGGCCATCCAGGCAGACAAGCATGTGCAAGGAGCAAAGGTGAAAAAAAGAGCCTTGGTCTCTGGACCAGGGCCCGGAGCTTGGTGTACAGGTAGGAGCAGGACACGGCCATCTCTCACAGGGGACTTGATCATGAGATACGGGAGTGATAAAGTCGCCAGCTTTAGCAAGTAGAAATACAGAATGTCCTGTTGAATTTGACTTTTCAGATTAATGGCATATAGTTTTTAGTACTTCTCAAGTATTGCATGGAATATACTTCTACTGAAAGATTGCTCATCTTCTATTTTTTTTCTAACAACCCTATGGGAGGGGGGACAGCACTGGGGCAGAGCTCATGTCAGAGACTTAAGGACAAATGTCAGGTTATAAGGACAGGGGCACATTGGTGGGCCAGAAGTAAAGGAGGAGAGGGAACTGTATAACTCGGCAGCTTGTCCTAAAGTTAACGTGCCACCTTAACCCAAAGGCCAATCCAGTGGCCTGTCAGAACAACTTAAGTACTTCCTGCCTCAGGTAGGTTTGGCTCAGGAAGTGAAATGGATTAAAGGGGGCGGGGCTTGGGAAGATTAGAGGAGAGCAGATGAGTGTAGAACGGTCAATATTTCTTTCTTTTTTTTTTTTAACGTTTATTTATTTTTGAGACAGAGAGAGACAGAGCATGAACGGGGGAGGGTCAGAGAGAGGGAGACACAGAATCTGAAACAGGCTCCAGGCTCTGAGCTGTCAGCCTAGAGCCCGACGCAGGGCTCAAACTCACGGACCGCGAGATCATGACCTGAGCCGAAGTCGGCTGCCCAACCGACTGAGCCACCCAGGCGCCCCGAACTGTCAATATTTCAAGGAATATGTGTGCTAAGGGTTGTGGTTGAAGCACAGAGCGTTGTAGAAAGGCGAGAGAAATTTTGCCTGGAAGAAATAGCGAAGGTTTCCTGGAGAAGGCGGGCTTTGAGCTGGACCTTGGGAATAGTAGAAGTCCTACCTGCAGACACCCGTTGTGTCTTCGTCAGTTCAGGCTGCATAACAAAAAACACCATGCACAGGGTGGCTTCAACAACAGACATTTATTTCTCACAGCTCTGGAGGCTGGGAAAGTCCAAGATCGAGGTAGCAGCTGATTCACTTCCTGGAGAAAAAGCCCTCCTCCTACTATGGCTTCATAGAACTGGGAAAAACAGAAAGCCAGCTCTGATCTCTTCTTATGAGGGCACTTATCCCATTGTGAGGGCCCCACCCTCATGGCCTCATCTAAACCTCATCACCTCTCCAAGGCCCTACCTCCAAATGCCATCACATTGGAGGTTAAGGTTTCAAATATAAATATGGGATGGTGAGGTGTGAGGGCGGGGGGGGGGGGGGGAGTCCGGAGCATGCACACTCCAGGCCCAGTGGGTAAGTGACATTGCTGGATCCTGGAAGCTTGGAGGCCAGGTCATGGTGGCTTTGAATGTCATGGGAGGTCTGTATTTAACTCTCTACAGGAGGCCACATTGTTCCTGGCTAGTTCACTTTGATTTTCCATCCTAAACATAGCACAGGTTTTCTGTCTGCCTTCCCAGTGACTGGGGGTCTGGGTTTCTCCCTCTGGCTGCAGTGGTCATTCTGAAGTTGCCTCCCTCCCCTTGCCTCACACTCAGCCAAGTTCTCACGCTCTCTGCCCCGACAGTTCGGGAGGAAGAGCCCACTCTTCTCCCTGACTCCAGGCTCTGCTCCCTGGATTTATGACAGATGCTTTCAATTGTCTTCATCCTTTTTTCCTGTTTTAAATGCTTTTCCGTTGGCCTTTTTGTCCCCCAATCCTTTCATCCTAAATACCTCTTCTTGATGTCGTTTCAAGCCCATATTTCCTGCCTGTGCCCAAAGTTTTGCCCAGAGCAAAACTTCTCCAATGCCTGACTCTCCGCTGGGATCACCACACCCTGCCCTCCCTACCCTCCGGGGAGACACAGGGGCTCCTAATACCCTAGACCGCTCTCTGTTCTCATAGGATTAGCCCAGAGCAGTGTTCATCTATTCCTAGGATCCCCTAGGTCCTCTGACTGTCCAGCCTATTACTGAGACCTCATGCTGCCCTCATTTGTGACAAAACCCAGACAAGAGAACTTTCTATTTAGGGTCATGTAAGGCTTCAACATTATCACAGTGATCAAAACATAAAAGCTTTTTCATCACTGTGTATGACTGAGTCGTTAGGATTACGTGGAAATGCCATGTGCCCAGGAAGTGGAAAAAATATCTTCAGCTTGGTTATAGGAAAAAGTCTTAATTACACAGTAAACAAAGACTAACACGATGACAATTTTCCAGAGGACGGACTATCTATCTAGCCCGTTCTTCAAAACCTGCCGGTTCTTCTGTAGTTTGTAAAGTCACAAAGGAAGGTGCCCGAAGAGACTGGCTGCCTTCCAAAGTCACTGATTTTGTTTCTGTTGAGCTAAAAAAAGGCGACACTGGACTACGAACACAGCTCGGCCGCTGCAGTTCAGCCTTGGTCGTGATAAAGGGGAAAAAGTTTTTTCTCATTTGTACGAATTTGAAAACTGAAGCTTGCAGTAATTTGATAGTGGTGACCCAGATACACAGTTACTATATATATTTGGGGGCCATGACCATCCCACTCCACCAAAATATCTTTTTTTTTTTTTTTTTTTTTATTTATTTAAAGATTTTAGTTTTTTAAAGTAGGCTCCACACCCAAGTGCAGAACCTGAACTCACAACCCCGAGATCAGGAGCTGCCTGCTCTACCGACTGAGCCAGCCAGGCTCCCCTCCGCCAACATATCTTTCAATAAGAATTCACAGAAGAAGCAATGACAGATGGGAAGCCCCTTTGTCCTAGTGAGAATGGCTTCTGTTGCCCAAGATGCAGAGGTGGTGAGCTGTCCCGTGTTCCTCCACATTGTCGTTATTTAGTTGAAAAAGGTGGACAAGGTAAATTATAACAGACCAGGGAGAAGGAGATGACTCTTGAATGAGTAGCTCAAATGGTGTTGAGCCACAGTGAGAGATGGGGTTATTTGGGGTTGGTTCAGACCAGCCAGGGTAGAGAGTCGAGCCTGCTCACTGTTGAGAACGTGTCATGAGTCACCCGAGGTGAACTCGGGCCATCTTCCCAGCAGTGGCAAGGGAGGCTGAAGTATTTTTCTGAAAGCAACTAACGGCTCTGGATAGGAACTTTCCTTGAAATCTTAGCCTCAGTAGATCCCCGATCATTGAAAGTGCTGATGGGTGCTTGTGTGTGCAGACCGGTGATCTCCATGCCCATCAGGCTTTTCTTGAGCTTCCCATCCCCACCTTCCACTGAGTCCCAGCCAAGGGTCGTAGAAATCACTGAATTACATAACTAGGAAACAGGTGCCTGTACAGAGAAAATACACTCAACGCCTGAACGCTAGGATTAGTCTTATTCAGACGGGCATGAGAGTACAATCTGGCCATCTCAACTAAGCTAAGAGAATGATGGTCCTTAAGTGTTCCTTCTCTGGAGTCATGGAGACAAGGGTAGGGATGGGGGTTAGATAGTTAGGAAATAACTTTTATCTCCACGTCGCAATTAACCCCGAATATCCAGGGCAGAAGGTAATCATGGTGATCAAAAAGAAACAGTCTTCCAGTTGGGGGCGCAGATGAGCAAGGCAGCACTTAGCCACAGGCCGGAGGAGGACCCTCCCAGAGAAAGAAAAGAAAAAAGTCAAGGGAGACACAGGTCATGACACAGGTCATAGACCATAAATAGTCGAGAGTCAGAATAGCCAAGTTCAGAAATCTTCAGGGGTCAAGAGATTTTAGGTGGAAAGAGTCTAAAACCACTTACACCTATCATTAAATTGTGCACAGCCAGTTAGGTTGGGAAGCACTGGGTTATGCAAAGCTACAAAGCTTAAATTATTGCAGGACTTGTCAGAGGCTTCACTTTTCTGCCATACATTGTGAATCTTCACATGGGAGCTGCAGCACTTTCCACACTTATTTTCTCCTTGAGATCTTGGGTTTTGTAAGGACAGCCTTCTAAACCTTAGGGGAGCTCCAGAAACTTCTCTCAGGGTTAGAGCCATTATGCACCCATAAAGTTGGTCAGTGGATCAATTCTATTTCAGTAAATGTTGTTTTCTCTAAAATTTCAGTGAGTTAATACATTGCATAGTGATTACTGTTCCTCAAATACCAGTGGTTTGAAAGACTCCCAACAGTAAATGACCTGTGAATTTCTTTCCAAATGGTGCCGTGTGACCCCACAGCAAAGGCAGCCCTGCACGGAGATGACAGTGACTTGTTTCCATTTCGAAAATGAACTGGTCAGGGGCGCCTGGGTGGCGCAGTCGGTTAAGCGTCCGACTTCAGCCAGGTCACGATCTCGCGGTCCGTGAGTTCGAGCCCCGCGTCGGGCTCTGGGCTGATGGCTCGGAGCCTGGAGCCTGTTTCCGATTCTGTGTCTCCCTCTCTCTCTGCCCCTCCCCCGTTCATGCTCTGTCTCTCTCTGCCCCAAAAATAAATAAACGTTGAAAAAAAAATTAAAAAAAAAAAATAAAAAAAAGAAAATGAACTGGTCATATAGGGGGTGGCGGGGGACCTTATTCACAGACCTAGTCAGTTGGTGCCTGGTGACTCAGGATCCTTGGAAAAGCAGTGTTCTTTGTCTGGTGGATCCCCTTTTCCATGTCCTCTGGCTGTTCCCAAGCTGTTCCTTGTACTTCAAAGAAAATTAATTCAGCCATCTTGGGGGAGAGGGCAGGCGATAAAATGGACTTCTCTACCATAACGTTAACATTTTGAAATTGTTTGCATTTTTTTAAACACCGCTCAGAATGACTTTATATGGGTCAGTCATCAGAGAGAAAATACATGTTTCATAGAATCTTCCTTCTCTTTTGTTTTCTGTTTTCCACTTGTGGCACTGAAAAGTGGATTTCTCTTCTCTGGTTTATTAGTACCTATGGAATTGTGTTCAGTGTATGTTGGGGAGGGAAGAATAGTACAATTGCACAGATTTTGTGGGGCAGATTTCGTTGTGTAAAAATACAATAAATTGCCTATAACTATGGATATACTAAATTTGGTGATTAAAATAAAGTGAGTGCAAAATTGCCCCCGTGTTTTTGACCCTCTAACCACTGAGATAATCTCAACTATGTGATACCTAACATCTTTTCAGTTCAGAATCTCAACATTGATCTTCTTTTTAAGACTGAGTGCGATTTGTTGTTGTTGTTGTTTTAATATATTTTTAAATAAGGAATGTGCCTGGTTTGGCTCAGAGGGGTGGTTCTGACAGTTTTTAATTGAGAAGGCTTGTCATAAAGTTTGCTATGCAGCCTGTGTATTTGGGGAGTTCCTCTGAGTCTTTCCCATCTCTATTATTTACGTGTAATTCTTTTTCATTGGATGTGTTCTGCCTGTCTCTTTAAATCCCTGTCCTGCCTTCATTGTGTGTAGCTATCAGTATTCACAGGCACCTTCTGTTTATTTCTCCGTGACAGGTCCAGCTTTAGACTGTATGAGCCTGAATTTAGTTTCCCTGCTCGATTTTCGTAGAGGCGCCAGGAGCAAACCATGCCCCATTGAGAAAACATATTTTCATTCATGTCTTCGCTGCCTCTCCCTCCTGGCCTTGCTTCTCCTGCAAGATGCTGTTACTCAGCTTGTCAGAGGACGGAAGAGGCTCCTGCGATGAATGAACTAATGAATGAACAGAGAGCCTCAGTGTAGGGTGCAGGCTGCTGAGTAGCCTCGCAGAGGCTGGGGGCTGGAATACAGACAGATGTTTTCCTTCCACTCGGTCCCGTCCTCTCGTCCTCCCCCACTTCTCTTTCAGCCCCCACTGTTCTTCTTGGCCACCCTTTTCTTCCTGTGCAGCATATATTAGGGAAGTCACTCCGACTCCTCGTCATCGTTATCCTTTACATGCAATCCCTTTCTCCTTCTCTTTGCTTTAAAATTCTTCTTCTTGGGGCGCCTGGGTGGCTCAGTGGGTTAAGCGTCCGACCTCGGCCCAGGTCATGATCTCGTGGTTCGTGAGTTCGAGCCCCGCGTCGGGCTCTGTGCTGACGGCTCGGAGCCTGGAGCCTGCTTCTGATTCTGTGTCTCCCTCTCTCTCTCTCTGCCCTTGCCCCGCTCGCGCTCTGTTGCTCTCAATGTAAGAATAAACATTAAAAAAAAATAATTTAAAATTCTTCTCTTCTTCTTCCTCCTCCTCCTCCTCCTCCTCCTCCTCCTCCTCCTCCTCCTCCACCTGGGTTCCTCTTCTCAGTTTTCTGGAACTGTCATTGCAGTTTATTTTCCCAATCACCCCATTGCATTGCCACCCACCCTATCTAGGTGTAAAGTCATACATGGCCCTCGGAACCCAAGAACCCAGTGGAAGCCCGGATAGCTCCCCTTCCTTCCTGTGCACCTTTGCCTGCATGATGACTGCAATTCTGAGTAGATGGGAGGGACAGCTGGACATACGCCTTCTTGAAATTGGTGTGTGTGTATGTGAAGGATCTCTGCTTAATAGAGGAGTTTATATATGTGACTGTGTGTGTAAAACACTTTACAATTATGGGGCAAAATTTCAAATTGGGAGAGTAAAATTTCCTCATGAAGAGTAAAGGAAGGGGCGCCTGGATGGCTCAGTCGGTTGAGCATCCAACTCTTGATTTTGGCTCTGCTCATGCTCCCAGGGTCAAGGGATCAAGCCCCACGTCGGGCTACGTGCTGATCCTGGAATCTGCTTGGGATTCTCTCTCTCTCTTTCCCTCTGCCCCTCTCCTGCTCACGTGCAACCATGTGCGCTCGCTCTCTCTCACTCTCTAAAATTAATGAATTAATTCATAATTAGAAAAAACAAAGAAAAGTATTTAAAAACAGAGTAAAGGAAGTTGAGAGGTACTTTAAGATCTAGATATCTATCAGCTGCCTTTACGTACAGATTGACCACCCATAGTCTCCTAGTTTACAAACAACACAGGCTGCAGCCCCAGAGTCCAAAAAGACAGTAAATCCTAAATTCTAGACTTGATCTCACGAGCCCTGTGGCACATTCTCGTGTAGGTCTCCTGCTGGTGAAACTTGAAAACATTTGCAGATTCATTTTTATTAATGATCCCATCTCAGGCTGAAATACCCTGTATGGCCTTGGAGTACATTTAATATGATAATATAGAATACAGTACCAGAGAATCAATGTCTTCAGGGGAATTCCATTAGAGAGAAGGTCAAGTCTATAGTGAGTTTAATGTTCACGGATAGCAGGGGGACCCGTGTGCATGGAAACAGAACAAGATGGCCGGAGAGGAATGCATTGAGTTCCGGACAAAAGCTAAAAGGAAATGATCTTTTGAAAGCCTAGAAACACTTCATCTGCCCCACGCCAGCTTCTCAAGTCTTCCATTTAACAGTCTTGTCTTTGAGCCTCCTTGGAAGGTTTGTCCTCAGACGTGGAAGGATTCCGGCTGGTAACCGGCAATAAAACACTGCTCTTGAGCTCAATCGTTGGTTCTCAAACTTTGCTTGTCTTGGTCCAGGAGGTTCCATGGACATGCCTCACCAGCCACCATGTCCCTACATAATGCTTTATTTGTAGAAAGAACCCTGGTGCCCTTTAAAACACGGTGTGAACTCCAGGACTGTGTCATCCCTGAGATCCTTCCTCATCCGTGAACAAGTATGATGGATGAGATGGGGAACCACTTGAAGTAGCCATTTCCCAAACTTCCTTCACTTACACCTCCTCCATCTACTCAACCATGCTCTTTATAATATGCTCCCCTTTAGGTTAAAGTGGACTAAAATGAAGAGAATTTCTGGAATACCTCGCGATGTCCATTAGATCCCATATAGTTCCTTTGGGATCTCATTGACATATTTATTTACTTTTTTACTGCTTTGAATTTTTCATTCCTACTGAAAAAGTAGATGTTTATTGTCAAATGCAAGCATTATAAAAATGTATATCGGGGGGCGCCTGGGTGCTCCCCGGCTCAGTCGGTTGAGGGTCTGACTTCGGCTCATGTCATGATCTCGCCATTTGAGTGAGTTCGAACCCCACATCAGGCTCTGTGCTGACGGCTCAGAGCCTGGAGCCTGCTTGGGATTCTGTGTCTCCCTCTCTCTTGCCCACTCCCCACTTACACTCTGTCTCTCTCTCTTTCAAAAATAAATATTAAAAAAATTAAAACATAAAAATATAAAAATGTATATGAGGGCAGATTAAAGGGGCTTGTGATTTCTGCTGATCTCCTCCATGAGAATATTTTGGTGTCTGTTTCTCTGTTTTCTGTGCATGTTTTCTGTGCATATACTAACATGCTTTTTTTTTTTAGCATGTTTTTGTTTTCTTTTTACAAAAATGGATCATCCTATCTTAACACTTTACATTTTAATGGCTTTAGAGTTCACCGTAACGTACTTAACCAACCCTCTGTCGGTGGTCTTTGGATTGTTTCTGTGTCTTTTCTAAAAGTAGATGTTTATCGTAAAATACAACAGCAATGCGGTAATGAATGTTTTTTTTCTTTGTAATATTTTTTACACTTGAGAATTTCTGCCCTTCCTCGAGTCCTGAGCAGGGTTTTGAAAGCACTTCACAGTGGGAATCAACTTAAGCCACCATATTTAAAATCAATTTTTGAGGGGCGCCTGGGTGGCGCAGTCGGTTAAGCATCCGACTTCAGCCAGGTCACGATCTCGCGGTCCGGGAGTTCGAGTTCGCGGTCCGGGAGTTCGAGCCCCGCATCAGGCTCTGGGCTGATGGCTCAGAGCCTGGAGCCTGTTTCCGATTCTGTGTCTCCCTCTCTCTCTGCCCCTCCCCCGTTCATGCTCTGTCTCTCTCTGTCCCAAAAATAAATAAACGTTGAAAAAAAAAATAAATAAAATCAATTTTTGAAAATGATTGTATTTGAAAGGTACTAGGATATTTTGGCATTTGAAGGGATATCACTGTGAATTTCTTCGATGAATAATGACTTCCCCAGTTTATCTTTCTTTTATTTTTAACGTTTATTTATTTATTTATTTTGAGAGGGGGCGGGGAGGAGCAGAGAGAGAGAGAGGAAGAGAGAGAATCCAAAGCAGGCTCTGTGCTGACAGCACAGAGCCCAACGCAGGGCTCAATCCCACAAACTGTGAGATTGTGCCCTGCGCTGAAATCCAGAGTCGGACACTTGACCGGCTGAGCCACCCGGGCGCCCCTCAATTTACCTTTTGAGTAAACAGTTGTTTTCTCCTTCGGGCTTGTTTGAAGTAGGACACATCTATCATTTGGCAGATGTACACACACACACACGCACACACACACACATTTTCTTTGTTCTCAGGGGCCACAGGACAAACTGAAAAGCAAAGCCTCTGCCTTAGTCACCATCACTCCTGACCGAGTGCTCAACTCCACTCGAAACACTCGTGTGCTTTCCCAGTGCTCAAGAGGCAGCAGAATGTAGGGTCACAAGCACGAACTTCCTTGCCTGACAGCTTGAGCTGAGTCTCAGCCCCATCATGTAAATGTTCCGTGATTTGGGGCATATGACTTAACCTTTCCGTGCCTTTGTTTCTTATCTGTAAAATGGGGTTAATGATAGTACATCCCTCATCGAGTTGTACGAGGGTGAAGAGTTAATAACAGAATTATTATAGATCAAATACTTGGAATAATGCCATATTATGGTCATCGTTACCTCAGTGTTGGGTCATGTCTGTCTCAGCATGGGCATAAAGCATGCTGACTGTGGTTACCCTGCATCATCATTTTGACCCAAAGATATACCAAAACTTCCCAAGGTGAAGAAACACCTGGGCAGTAAGTAATAAATGTTGGAAAGGATGTAGACAACCTGGAACCCTCATATCGGGAATGTAAAATGGTGCAGTCGATTTGGAAAACCACCTGACAGTTCCTCAAAAGGTTAAACGGAGGGGTGGCTGGGTGGCTCAGTTGGTTGAGCATATGCCTTTGGCTGAGGTCATGATCTCCCAGTTCCTGGGTTCGAGCCCCACCCTGAGCTCCGCACTTACAATGCAGAGTCTGCTTGGGATTCTCTCTCTCTCTCTCTCTCTCTCTCTCTCACTCTCTCTCTCTCCCCCCATCTCTCTCCCATCTCTCTGCCCCTCCCCCACGGCACGAGTTCTCTCTCTCTCTTACTCTCTCAAAAATAAATAAATAAAGATTAAAATTTTTTAAAAAGAACTATACTGTGAGAGAGAATATGATTTTCACTTTCCTTTGTAAACTGATGTAGGGTGGGATTACTACCCTTTAGCTCATGGTTTTCATGGGTGCTGTGGGCGTCTATAGCATGACAGGAATGGCGATCCTCTACCTGAATGGCGCTCATTCTTCCAGAAGTTTTGTCGCCGCACGCTTCTGAAGGGCAGCCCCCCGGAGAGCCTCAGACTTGACTCCCCTGCCTGGGTCTCTGCAGCCACCATTTGCTCTCTCTGTGCACGTGTGGGGACTGCAGAAAGGGATTTCAGCACCACCCAGAAGCTAACTATGAAATTCCCATGGGCTTGCCCCTTTCTCTTTAAGACTTGCTTACATTTAGTTTTCTTCTCGTAAGTGTTTCTGATTGCCATAGCAACCCTAATCAATCACTGGACTAAAAATAGCCCTTTCATTTTTCCAAAGCATGTCTGTAGTGAATTGAAAATTCAGCCCTGCCGTGCATTTTGCATAGGCTGTTTTCGTTTCCCGACACTGAACCTGGGAGTTGCTTGGTCTGGAAAATTATTCTTGCAGAAGCCGAGGGAGGTACTTTGCTTGTTTTTCCTGGCATTCTTTTTCCCCAACTGCAGATTCTCTCGTGACTTCCAAAAGATACAAGCACATGCGTTCAAATGTTCGACAAAGAGCCGTCACTTTCGTGCACATTCAGCTTTAGGTGCTAGAGATTTCACAGGTACCCGGCGATCTCCTTGGCTGCCGTTGCGTTAGGAAGGCAAATGAAAGATGTGTAGATACTGGGTACAAAGGAAGCTTGGTCACAGCGGGAGCAGATGACAGCAGCCCTACTGAGACTCTTCTGGCTCCGGAGGATCTAAGCTAGCAAATCAAAGTGGAGATGACGGCAGAACTCTGCCTCGTTTCTCTGATTTCTCCGTGACACTGCTACTATTTTTACGGGGTTAGGGGCAAAACAGACCCTGGGTGTAAGAAAGTGAATATTTGTTACAGTTCTCCTGGCCAGGCTGTTTTTCTTCTAGTCAAGAAGAGAAAGGGAGAAAGAGAGTTTTCGTGAGAACGAAGATTCCAGATCTTGAAAGGGCCCAGGAGAGGAAGGAGAGCAGGGAGGGGCTGAAATGACTCATGGTGTCCCCCAGGCTCCAAGGGGATTAGGGCATTTTATTGCCTGTCTCCCTGCCTCATCTTACTACCCTAGAGTCACTGCCCCAATCTTCTGCCTGTAAGCAGGGTCATCTCGTGGGGCCCCCGGGGCTCCCAAATGCTGTTTTGTGATGCTATTTTTCAACTCGTCTGAACCTCAGTTTTTGTAATAAGGCTGAGTGAACGCGCAGGCGTAGAGGCTTCACATCTAGGAAAGAAGAGAGTCCACGGGGATCCCGGTAGTGTTCTTGTTTCCCTGCCTGAAGCTGGCAGGGGGTCGAGGGAAGCAGAGGAGAGGTCAGGGGATCGAGCCCCTGCTCAGAGGCAGGAACTCCCAGGCTTTCAGAAAAAGGAGGACACTGTGGGCACGGACGATAGGACGCGTCCTCAACAACAGAGCGGGTCCGGCGGCAGAGCGAGGAGGAAAAAGCCCAAACCCGCCCTGTGGCATGGCCACCGCCCACGTCGTGGGAAGGACCAATCAAGTGTCCTTTTCTTGCACCGCACCCACAAGCCCACAGCCTCCCAGTGTGTCCATGCACCTATGCGGCGGAGGATCTCCCCACCCAGTTTATTTTCTCCCCGCGGAGCCTGTGGGATCTCGTGAGGACCCGTACGGTGGGACGGGCCAGCACCTGAGGACCTGTCCTGCCAGACACTGCATGGCCCTTTGTTAGATCATTCAGTCTTCACCCCCACGGTGCTGAGGTTGGTATCGTCTCCGTTTTATGGGTGAGAAAACGAAGGCTCAAAGGGACTAAGGAATTTACTCCGAATCACACGGTAACTTGTGAAAAAAGAAGCCAGGGCTCGAACTAACGTGCATCTCACTCGAAAATCTGTATTCCTTCTACTGTATTCTTGCTTCCTGTGGGGTCGTTGTGTCCTGCTCTCTCTGTGGTCATTGACAAAGCAGTTCACCTCACAGCCGGAGCTACTAAGTTCCAAGAGTACAGAGTCCCCATTTCCTGGGACCTGTTCACACTTCAACTTGAGTGATCTTTTACTCAGATGAAAGCCGGATGGGTGATTTGAAAGGGAAGCAGTGGTTGGATTCTTGAGGTTGGGTGTTGTGTTGGCTTTTCTGTCGTCACATAACCAATTTCCCACAAACGTAGCAACTTTAAACAACGCGCATTTACGGCCTCAGAGTGTCTCCTGGGCGCAGGTTGGCAGGGTCCTGGCTCAGAGCCTCACTCGGCTGGGCTCCAATCTCATCTGGGGCTCAGGGTCCTCTTCCAAGCTCACTAGTTTTTTGGCAAGTATCGGTTCCTTGCTGTTGTAGGACTGAAGTCCGCTTTTCTCATTGGCTGGTCTCCAGAGGTCTCTCTCTCTCTCTCTCTATCTCGGCTCCTGGAGGGTTCCCTTGGGCTCTGGCCACATCGTCCTCTCCCCTCATGGCAGCTCACTTCTTCAAGAGCAGCCAAAATCTCTGCTTGTTCAAAAAATAAGTCTTATGTAAGGTGCACCAACTGATCACCTTGGTAATCCGATCAGAGGGGCTCCTACCCTATGGTGCTCACAGGTGTTGCCCACACTTGAGGGGAAGGAACTGTGCCAGGTGTGTTTATCAAGGGCTGGAAATCTTGGGGGCCATCTGAGCGTTCTATCTGGTGGGAGGGTTTTAGTCTTTCCTTCAGGTTGTCCTTCATGTTGGGTCATGGGCCAGATGGGACTTGAAGTGTTCGCTGTTCCCAAGTGACTGTACCCTAGAGAGCATAGGAGTCCTCCGAATCCCTTGACGCCTTCCAGGTTCAGCCAATGGGGGACACTCCTGACGTCTCCCTTCCTGCAGCATGTTCCAGTTGGTGGTGTCTGGGTTCCCTTTTTTTTTTTCCTGCTCCCACACTCCCGATCATTCCTTCAGTGTTATGGAATCCCCCTCCCCAGTGGAAATGTGTCAGAATCTTTAGGGGATGTGACGTGTTTGGAGAAAGTCTAGGTTTGGAAGGTGGGGTACTCCACTTTGAGAAATGTGAGAGTGACCAGGTGAGATGGTGTATTCCTAGCTGGAGCAAAGCCCTCCGTCACAGAAGCTTTGATGCCCGAATGACGGGGTGACTGTGACTTACGCCATTCCTCGTGACAGCAGGGAGTGAGGAGGGGGTCTTCTTGATGGAACAGTGTTGCAGACTTATCTTCTGGCTGGTGAGGCGGACACCTGGCAGCTAATGGTGATGATGGACAAGGAGATAAGTGCTATGACACAGGTACAAACAGAACGCTACCCGCACACATGGGGTCAACATTCTGACATGGGATTTGAGATGGGCTGTGTAGGAGACTTCAGGCTGAGGGAACTGTAGGCAGGAAAAAACAAAAACAACAAAAAAACCATGGCAGCCAGAAGTGTTCCAGGGAGTGGCGAGCACTCTTCTGTGGTGGACTATGGGAGGAATACAGGACAGAGATATAAAGAAAATTAGGATCGGATATAGAAGACTCTAGGTCTTGCCTTTAAGGGGGGAAGCTGAGCCAGCAGGATTTGGGGGTTCACTGGCCATGATGGGTGAGTGTAATAGATTGAATGGTGTGCCCTCAAAATTGTGTCCACTGGAACCTCAGAACGTGACCTTTTTGGAAATAGGTTCTTGGCAGATATAATTAGTTAAGGACCTCAAGGTGCAAGATGAAATCACACTAGATTTAAGATGGCCTGAATCTAGTAACTGGTGTCTTATAAGAAAAGGAGAGGACACCCAGAGAGAAGAAGGTGATGTGAAGACACCGGTAGAGACTGGAGGGAGACAACCACAAACCAGCGAGCCCCTGGGGCCACCAGAAGCTGGAAGAGGCAGGGAAGGGTTCTCGCTGGAGCCTTCCGAGGGAGGGCAGCATTGCCAACACCTTGATTTCAGACTTCTGGGCTCCAGAACCGAGCAGGTAAACTGCTGCGTTATACTACCCTGCCTGTACCAATTTGCTATGGCAGCCCCAGGAATCTCATACAGTGCAGGGAACATTCTAATTCAGTATGGACCTTTCAGTTTGGACCCTTGCTGGGGATGGCGGGCGGGGAGCTGCATACGTGAGAAAAGCAGGTAGGGTTAGACGTCAGCCTGGGAGGCAGCCAGATAACATGGTCTAGGAAAAGTGAGGGGCAGATGAGATTCCCCAGGGGAGAGGGTTTGGTGCAAGAAAATAGGGCAGAGGACAAAATCCTAGGGGACCCCTCCATTGAAGGGGTGGGGGAGGGAACGGAAGGCAGAGAAGGAACCGCTTTCCAGAAAGGTGGAATTCTTGACTCCTACCGAACAGGATAGAGAGTTCCTCAGGGTGTGGACGACAGGGAAGCGATGTTTGTTTGAAAATTCTTTGACTCTCGGTTGTTTCCATACCCTGTTGCTCTGGGTGAGAAGAGGTGAGAGGCGAAAAAACAGCAGAGCATGGGCTACTTTTTAATAGAGTTTGATGGGGAGACAAAGGGAAATGGAATTAATTGTGGATGAAGGAAGGAACATCACCAAGGGTACTTTGATACTAGTTTTTTAGGAAGATGACACCTTTCATGATATTTTTAGGCTGCAGGAAGGAAGCAGGGAGAAGATGCAAGTAATCGACGGAACAAGTTTCCAGGGAAGAGACTTAAAATTTTTTGCTGTGCACCTGCTATGTGCCAGGCACTGTGCTGGGGGTTACTGGAATGATCTCAGTGATCTTCTCAACACTCCTACAGAGTAGAGAAGGGTGGTCTCCATTCTGTTGCGAGGAAACTGAGGCCGGGAATGCCAAAATGATTCGCTCAAATCCATACATCTCAGATTTGAGCCTGGGTCTGCTGCCCTCACTGCTTCAGTCCTTGTCGTTATGTTATTTTCCACTGGAATACAGAAAGCAACATCTGTCTGATTCGCAAGGAATAAGAAACAGCATATAGAAATAAGCAGATTAGCAGTGGAGGAGAGGGAAGTTGTTGGTGTTTCTATCACACGGCCTCATTAAACTATGAATCAAAATTACTAGTTGCGAGGGAGGAAGAGGGAAGCCCGCAGACTTCTCTAGACCTGGGTGGTCTAGAGAAGGGAAGGGATTTATGACAACCTCAGTAGTGAGACACAACAGGAAGCCAGCCAGGGAGAAAGAAGAACCTTGCTTAATCACCGAGGCTCTACTAGGATTTGTGGGCTGGGTCTTTAGGGAAGTTAACCTGTGTAGGGCAAGCAGAACTTGATCTTGAGATAGACTTCTAGCCGGAAAGTTTTTAGTGATCTTTCTGGAAATGCCCCAGGCCAGAGATCCTCCACATTCAGAGGCTGAGACACCAGCCTCTGGGGCTCTGAGAACCAGCCATCAGATAGCCCTTGGAGATTATCAGTCCCGAGCCGGTGCTATAGGGGAAGACCTTGACCAGCCCAGAGTTGACCTGTCCCATCCGGGTTTTCCCCGCTGCCTCGCCGGAGCCAGGTGTGCTCCCTGCCTCTGGCAAGATTGCCATTCTGATATGAAAATAACCTAAGCCCTTGACTCAAAAATAACAGCATCTGCTAATTTGCATAAGAGTTTTGCATTTCATATTTGGGTTGAATACCCGGATTCATTTGTTTGACCTTAGTTAAGTGGTTTAGAGTTTCAACCGATAAAAACTCCTTGTGGGGTTCCACTCTGATGCACCCGGACCCAGCTCCCCACCCAAGACGGCTCTGTTCTCTCGCCATCTGGCCCTGTGCACGCATTAAGTTGATTCTCAGATGAATTATGGGTTAAAAAGGACCGATCAGTTTGCCGGAAGGCTTGACATTTTTAAAAGGATCTTGGCAGGTGCATCTCTCCAGGTTCACATGTCAAGAGCTCTGCCATGGGGCTCTGAGCCTCTCCGATTCCTCCAGGGCCTCGATTCATGAGGAGCAGCCCCTCCTTGGAACCCCCAGGGACAGAGGGTGTGAGGGCAGCAACTGTGGAGTGAGAGATTTGAGAGGAGACAGCAAAGAAGGTGTTAATGAATAATCTCAGAGCCTCATTCTCCATAAAGGCAATTACTGGGATTGATTGTTTCTGTGTTTCCTTAGTCACGGTTCAGTTTGCTTGTTTCACTTGGATTGAGACAGATGAACGCCGAATGCACACAGTCACGTGATGTCAGAATTATCAATGGCACGTCCAAGGCCTCTGCCTTCCTGTACACATGCCACCGGGGTTCTCAGCTAGGCTGAAAGAGGATCCTGGACTTGGGGGGATGAAGCACGTGGGGTGAGGGATTGGGGACTAATGGATTTTAGATAATGCACTGTTTTCTCCCCATGCACGGGGTAATGAGGTGGTTTTCCAGTGCAAGCCCACATCTGCATCCCCTGGATGGCTTGTGAAACACAGATGCCCGGGCACCTTCCCTGGAGTTTCTGATTCAGTGGGTGCGGCGTTGGGCCCAAGAATTGGCATTTCTGACAGGTACTGCTACAGGTGTGGAGACCCCACTTTGAGAACCAGCTTGGGGGCAGGGGTGATGAAAAGCAAGGACACTGGGACCAGGCCACTAGCCTTGCTATCTTGATGCTACTGTTGACGAGCTGTGTGATCACGGGCCTAAGTTTACTTAACCTCTCTTTGCCTCCATTCCGTCGTCTCTAAAGCAGGGCTGATAACAGTAGTATCTACTTCATGGCATAGTTAGGAGGAATAAATGAACGAGCACTTGGACATACTTAGACTGGTGCCTGATATAGAGAATATGTGCTCTGTGCACATGGGGTAAATAAATGAAAGCCAGACTCAGGATTGTGAGCCTGTCGGCAGACGTCTCATTTCTCTGACACCTGCAGCTCCCGGTGGAGTTGCCGGGTCATTTTACCTATTAGGCCTTCAGTCCCATCTCTGGTGGCCGAGGAAGTCACTGGGCAGCTCAGTGGCAGCAGGAGGGAGGTTACATCAACATCCATCAAAAGCCTCTTCTGAAGCCACCTTAACCCTTGAAGTCCACTTAATGCACACAATGTGGTTCAGTGAGACGGGGATGGTGGGGCAGAGTGTTTGGGGGTTTTTCCCCCTCGTGCTGGCAAAAAGGGGGGGCTGCCTTTTACACCAAGCTTACCGCGGCCAATTGCTGTCATTTGCTGAATGCCTCCTCTGCGCCCGGCACTTACACGACTTACACACGTGATGACTTAACCCTCAGAAAGTCACTCCTGGGTAATAGTTATTATCCCCATGTTAATACTGCCGCGGCTCAGAAAAACTAAATGACTTGTCCAAACTCACATAGCTATCCAGTCATAAATTCGAAACGAAAAGCCAGGTGTGTCTGACTTCGGTAATCTGTTCTCTTAAAGCTCTCCCATACTAACTACCTCCCTTGCTCTATGGGAATACTTACGTGAAGGTGAAGGCTGGGTCCCCAGTAGTGACAGCTTCTCGCCGCAGAGGTCAGCACCCCGGGACCGGACCTGCCTCTGTTTCAGGGGTTCGCTTTTCTAAAGCCTGTGGTAGGACTGACAGAATGTATTCTTTCTGGAAATGGACAACGTGCCTTGCATTGCTTGGTCATTCTCTCCGGCCTGGCTTCTGGATGCGATTGTGTTCATGTTGCCAAGGGCGGCTTTTCTGTCCGAATTTGGATGTTGACCTAGTATCTTAACATTGCTGATCGAGAATGGTGCTCCCGACGTGATGGTCAGGAGAGCATCCGGCGGCTGTACTGAGGGTGTAAAGAGAGGAAGAATGGTATGCTAATGAAACTTTCCTTTTTTTTCCCCGTAGTGTTCCTTTCTGCCAAAATTCTCCATTCATATAGAAACCAAGTATGAAGACAACAAAGGAAGCAACGACCGCGTGAGTAGAGCCCCCATGGTTTGGGGGTTTTTTTGATAATTTATTGTCAAGTTAGCTAACATACTGTGTATACAGTGTGCTCTTGGTTTTGGGGGTAGATTCCCATGATTCTTCGCTTACATACAACACCCAGGGCTCATCCCAACAGGTGCCCCCCTCAATGCCCATCACCCATTTTCCCTGCCCCCCTACCCCCTACCCCCATTAACCCTCAGTTTGTTCTCTGTTTAAGCGTCTCTTATGGTTTGCCCCCTCTCTGTTTGTAACTTATTTTTCCTTCCCTTCCCCTATGTCTTAAGTTTCTCAAATTCCACATGAGTGAAAACATGGTATCTGTCTTTCTCTGACTGACTTATTTCACTTAGCATAATACCCTCCAGTTCCATCCACATTGTCGCAAATGGCAGGATTTCATTCTTTTTGATTGCCGAGTAATACTCCATTGTATATATATATATATATACACCACATCTTCTTTATCCATCAGTGGACATTTGTAGAACCCCCATTTTGTACTGTGCCCTCATCCGCTGGGCTCTCAGAGTCGCGGCACTTTTCACAGCCCCTTGGGTGGCCAGGCCCAGCACCCAGCAGGAGGATCTGTACCTAGGACCCCAGACAAGTTCGGGCATTTGCTTTCTGGGGCCATTTCCCTGGGATTTCTCCCTGGAATTACTTTGCAGTCCCGCCTTTCTTCCCATCTTTATGTACTTTCCATGGGCCTCCGTGCCGAAATCTCTGTGGCCTGGAGTGGTTGTCACTGGCATTTGAGGGGGACGGTGGGGACCTCGAACTCCAGGATTCGGTTTCTGGTCATTGGTTTGAGCATACGTCTTCTCAGTGACTGTTCACATTTACCTAGAAAAATGAATGCAAGCAAATACATGTGCGCATGCTGTATATTTTTTCGGGACTGTGCTTATATTCACATATATACACACATATCCCACATTAAAATCAGCGTACCCCTCCTGCAAAATACTTACCTTGTGGGACATTCTGACTCTTACTAGATCTCAGCCATGAAGTTGATTAGTATTGCTGAGAATCCATCTTCTGACCTAGCATTTACGCCAGCCTCTTTCTGTTGGGGCAATATAATTTTGAATTGCCTTCTCTTGGGGAGTGGATGTTTGACCTGTCGAGAGCCTCACCCTGAGATTGGGCTGTGGGTTCCATCAGGATCCACTCGGGGAAGAGCCTGGATCGAGAAGTTACATGTCTTCTTCTATGTCATTTACGTGTTTTGCATTTGTGGAGAATGATGAAGACTGAGACCGGGTCATAACGGTCAAGAGAGAGTTTCCTGACTAGGTGATCCCTGTGGTGCCTTGACACAGCCAAGGGAATGCAAAACAGGATGCAGGAAGTTGTGGAGGTAACGAAGTGCCACTGAGGCAAGATCTCAGGACTCCTAAGCATCAGCAACTTGAAACCTTTTATTCATGTGAAAACAGTCACTGAAAAGAACTGAGAAACCCTTTAGAAAGAACAGCTTTGGCCAGGCCTACTCTATGGCTCTTTACATTGATATCTTCTAGAAATATCTTCTAGAAAGTTCCTGCCTGTGGCAGTAACAAATTCTTCTAGAAGGTGTAGGTGTATTTGTGGGGAACACGGCTTGCCCTTTCAAGGTGGAATCTGCCTGGACAGAGCGTGAGAGGTTCCCAAGGGGCGTCACTCAAGAACTACCTTTCGCACCAGCTTGGTGTGGGAGGGAACTCATTTATTCCCTCAGTCTTCAGCAAGGGCGTATCAAGCACCTTCTATTTACATGTCACTGTATGAATTGTATGCATGGTATTAAAAAAAGGCAGGCTCGATTCTCAAACGTCAGGTACTCCTAGTTTAGCTGGGGGAAAAACCAACAGAGTAAATAATTTAAAATATAAGCACAATAATGGGCTTCCCTTCCTTCAGTATAGAGAGCCACCACTGCTAAGCCCTGAGATTGGAAAGAGCTGACAGGACAGCATTCCGTAATGAGCCCTGTACAGTTGTCCCCCCCATCGCTGGAGAGGAAAAATTCATTCCAAGACCCCCAGGGGATGCCTGAAACCACAGATAATACCGAACTGTATATATACTGGGTTTTTTCTTACATATATGTACCCACTATAAAGTTTAATTTCTAAATTAGGCACAAATAAGAAATCAACAACCACAGTCATAAAATAGAACAATATAACAATATTCTTTAGCTTTTACGAAAGCTAATAATAACTTTTATTATATGAATATGATCTCTCTCTCTCTCTTTCTCAAAATATCTGATTGTTCTCAGCCTTTTTGTGATGACGTGAGGTGATAAAATGCGTACGTGATGAGATGAAGCGAGTTGAATGATGTAGGCAGTGACGTAACCATTAGGCCGCTATTGACCTTTTGGTGACAGGTCCGATGGAGGTTCATCTGCTTCCAGACCACGAGTGACCGTGGGTAACCGAAACCGTGGAACGCGACATGCGGACAAGGGGATATTACTCTATTTGCAGGGACTGACTTGGCTTATACCAGGTCACTTCTGCTTCCTGAACTAAGAAACCTGGGGTTTATCTGGGGTCAGCAAACTACCTTTTTTGTCAATAAAGTTTTATTGGAACACAACCACACGCTCACTCATTTGTGTATCATCTAAGCTGCTTTCAGGCTCCAACAGCAGAGGTTTTTTTTGTTTTTGTTTTTGTTTTTTAATTTTTTTTTTCAACATTTATTTATTTTTGGGACAGAGAGAGACAGAGCATGAACGGGGGAGGGGCAGAGAGAGAGGGAGACACAGAATCGGAAATAGGCTCCAGGCTCTGAGCCATCAGCCCAGAGCCCGACGCGGGGCTCGAACTCACGGACCGCGAGATCGTGACCTGGCTGAAGTCGGACACTTAACCGACTGCGCCACCCAGGTGCCCCTTTTTTTTTTTTTTTAATTTTTTTTTTCAACGTTTATTTATTTTTGGGACAGAGAGAGACAGAGCTTGAACGGGGGAGGGGCAGAGAGAGAGGGAGACACAGAATCGGAAACAGGCTCCAGGCTCCGAGCCATCAGCCCAGAGCCTGACGCGGGGCTCGAACTCACGGACCGTGAGATCGTGACCTGGCTGAAGTCGGATGCTTAATCGACTGCGCCACCCAGGCGCCCCTACAACAGCAGAGTTTTATAATTGCAACAGAGCTCATGTGGCCCATAAAACCTAAACTGTTTACTACTTGAAAAATGTTTGCTCACCCCTGGTTGGAGGGACTCACATCAGAACAGCACCCAGCAGATCTCAGAATTTGACCACTTGATAGATCTCACCATCTGTCCCAGCCAAATGACCTCTCCAGAATTCCTGGAACTTTCCAGAGGAGAGAGGAATGCCACTGGCTGGGGTACCTTCCCCCCATAAGTTCAAGATCTCCAATGGTTAGCGTCCCTTGGTGGTTGGTAACCTCCAGGGAAAAGTTTGGGACCATATCCCTGTCAGCACCCTGAAATAAAAGGTGCTGTGGTGGCCAACTACATTAAAACCTCAATGTCTAAAATAATGTTACATCGTACTTAAACTTGAACCCTTGGTAAAATAATGACTTTTCTCTCTCTCTCTCTCTTTTTTTTTAATGTTTATTTATTTTTGAGAGAGAGAGAGACAGAGAGACAGAGTGTGAGGAGGGGAAGGGCAGAGAGAGAGGGAGACACAGAATCCAAAGTAGGCTCCAGACTCTGAGCTGTCAGCACAGAGCCCGACTTGGGGCTCGAGCTCACAAACTGCAGGATCATGACCTGAGCCGAAGTCGGATGCTTAACCAACTGAGCCACTCAGGCGCCCCAATAATGACTTTTCTGATTGGAAAATTAATACATGGTTATTAAAACCTGGAAAATGCAAAAGGGTACCCCCCAAAAAAGGAAAAGAAAAGCCAGTAATTTTTCTGTAATTTAGAGATTACTGCTGATAGCACTTCATGTTCATGTTGCAGACCATGAATAAATTTATTTTTTGACCAATTCCCCCAATATTGAATCACTCAGACTGTTTTTAACATGTCGTGATGTATCCTTCCCTATATGATTTAAAAAAAATTTTTTTTAATGTTTACTTATTTTTGAGAGAGAGAGAGAGAGAGCAAGCGAGCATGAGCGGGGTAGGGGCAGAGAGAGAGGAAGACACAGAATCCGAAGCAGGCTCCAGGCTCTGACCTGTCAGCACAGAGCCCAATGCGGGGTTCGAACCCGTGAACCGTGAGATCATGACCTGGGCCGAAGTCAGACGCTGAACTGACTGAGCCACCCAGGCGCCCCTTCCCTGTATCATTTTTAATGGCTGCACTGTATTCCACACTTAAGTGTACTTGAAATGGGCTCGACCTTTTTGATGTTTCCATGTGGCTGAGGACCATCAGGAAACGGGTGATACAGAGCAGACGTGCCTGCACCGCGTTAAGCAGCACAATCTGAAAATAGGGTGGGGGAGAAATGTTTTCAAATATCTTTCAGTCTTTACAAACAAATTCTCCTGCTTTCTCTTTTCCTCTATGGCTCTGTCCTCATGAGCAGATCGTACCTGCGCCATTCGGAGAGGCGTGAGGGCATGCGCAGGCTCACCATGATCCCCATGGGTTGATAGGACCAGCGTGATCTTCTGGTTAATTCTCTCTGCTGAATTCAGACAGTCAAAAAGAATGTCCATGGTCGTCATTTTATTATCTCGTATCCCTTTGTGGTAGGTGCTGAGTTCTTTTCACTACGCTGGTAGGACTTTGAAATCCCAGGTTAGCCACCCTAAAGTCAGGACCCGGGGTTGGCATCAGCATCCTCTGTCCTTGCCCTCGGAGACCTGGGCCGGTCCACAAGAGAAGCGCTAAACCCCCGGGCACTCGCATGCAGTCCTTGTCAGCACAGTTTGCCGCCTCCAGGAGAAATGCCAGCTGTTGTCCCCTGGATTGCCGCCTCCTCCCCAGCTTGCTGACTGCCCGTGGGGTCCTGGGCTTCATCTCTCTGTCATGGCGCCCAACTTGTCTAAGCTCCCACCCCAGCCTCTGCCTGGCTCCACTCCATAGATCCCCAGGTCTTGCTTTAGACCAGACAGGCCAACCCTGGCCTGATTAGACTTCTTTGCCCGTTCGCCTTCCTCCGATTTCCATATTCAACAGCAGCTGTTGGTCGCCAGCTGCTTCAAGGTTGGCCCCAGGGAGGCGGCAAAGGAAGACTTCATTGGTTTTCATTCACACTTGTCAATGCGTCAAAATCAGAACATGAAAAATACATATTTATGTAATAATACTTAAACTGTTAAAGGATAGCTTTGTCCAGGGGTTCAAAGCTAGAGCCTTCAGCAGATGGTGTGCGCTGACATGTCCCTTTTCTGTCCGGGGAGCCGTACGGAGTTGTTGGTGGGAGGCATAGCTAGTTGCTAGAGAAAGTAGCGGAGTCGTGGGCTCTTTCTCTGGTCTCACTGCTTTGCCAAATTATTTAATAAACTCAGCGTATTTCTTTGCATCTTCTGAGCGTATAGTCTTATCGTTCCATCCTTCATATTGCTATCTGTACCCTGTTTCCTCCCCTACCTGCCAAAAACTTAATGAAATTGATGACAGACGATAAGAAGCAATAATTAAATTGAAAGACGCCAGTGATAATCATATTGATGAGTGATTGAATAGAGTACATGTTGCTATCCCATTATCAATTACCGTGCAAGTAATTTTTTTTTACGTGTCCCGCTATCTAGTAAAAAAAAAAAAAGTAGTGGGATGACTAGCTATAAATATCTTCTCCTTCTTGTTAAAATAAAACGCGTATATTGATGATTGTGAAAACCCCGTAAATTGTGATTACATTCACCGGGGCACAGTGGGAAAGTTGTCTTAAATTGAGGCCCGTTTATTTTATGCGCATAATGATGAGACTTATTTAGGTTTTAATTAGCGCTGGGGAGGCCAGCACCACGCCAGGGTAGGGATCTGTTGTTTGTCCGAGGCCATAAATCTAGGTCTGGGAGAGTCCCTGTGTAGCTGCCGCCGGGCGACTGTGGCTCAGTGGGGTTAATGGGGAGCCAGCCGCCGTGCCTTTACTTCCTCTTCCAGACAAAGTCAGCACCATTTAAAGCAGTGGCTCTCAACCTTAGCCGCACACTGGAGTCACCTGAGAAGTTTGAACAACAGCTCATGGCTGAGTTCCATCCCTCTGGGTTTCTGATTTTATTGGTCCTGGGTGCAGACTGGGTTAAGGCAGGTAAGACACATGAAGCATAGAACATGAGCCCTCTAGGAATGCCAAAGTCTCCCATCAGGAGTGTCTGCAGTTTTAGAGACTCTATCCATCCTCCAGTTAAACCTGATATGTTCTCTTGGGGGTAAGATATGCAACCCCTCCCCCCACCCCCCCCCCCCCCCCCCGCCACCCATTTGAAGTCTAGACCAATGGTCGTCAGTGGTGGCCACGCATTAAAGTCACCTGGGAAGCTTTAGCACTCACTGATGCCACTGTCCCATCCCTCCACGAGTCTGATTTCATTTGTCTGGAATGGGGTCTGGGCATTGAGATTTGTAAAGCTCCCCCAGGTGAATCTAAGGTGTGTCCAAGCTGAGAAGTATAGATTTTAAAGGAAATATTAAGCGCTATTTAAAACCAACTGTGAACGCTTAGGAAATCAGGTTCTCCCAATTTCTTCGCTTCTTCATACCGCAGGAAACAGAACAGTTTACAAAAAGCGTGTTTATGTAACCACCAGCACCACCCACACACACAGTAAAAGGGCCTTAGGGCACCGTATTTATTCTTGTTTAGCCATTATTCCTCAGCAACAAGACTCCTCTGATCAGGTGGAAAGAATGTCCAGCTTAGTTCCTGGAAGAATGAGTCTGTGTCCTTCACAGAGCTCTCCTTGGAGGTTGCCTAAAAGTGGTACGTGAATCTTTTTAGTTTCTGGCTCAGCTGTGTTATAATCAGAGAACACAAAGTCATTCCTTGTGAAACAAAAAGATCAGTATTGAAGTCCCAGCTTCGTGACCTTAAGCAATGGAGTGTTGGTTTCTTTATCGAGAAAGGAGAGTAACTAATGCTTGCATCACGAGGATTCATACAGGTTCGTTTACCTGGAAACACTTCATCAGCTGTAAAGTGCCGTGAAAATATTAGGTTTTTTCTGTTACGGTCGTACCGTGGCATTGACTCCGTTAATGATTTCCTAGCAAGACCCTGCTTTTGTCTGAATTGTCAATAAGCTACTTCTTAGTCAACAAGCGTCGAGTGCTAATGTGCTGGGCGTTATAACCAGCAGTGAGGAGACAGCAATAAGACAGACAAGGCCTCCACCATTCCTGGAGTAGGGCAAAACAGATGAACAAGCAGGTAAACAAAGAATTCCAGCTATGGTAAATGCAAAGAAGGCAATAAATATGGTGGAGAGGTAGGGGGAGGTGCTCGGCTTGAAGCCAGGTGGTCAGGAAATGCCTCTCGGAAGAGGTGACAGGTCCAGGTGCCACGTGAGCATGGAAGGAGCCAACCGTCTGAAGGGTCGTCCAGGAAAGGAGACTGTTGTAAGCGGAATTGTGTCCTCCCAGGACCCCTATGTTGAAGTACCTCAGCATGTGACTGTGTTTGGCGATAAGGCTTTGAAGAGGTTGATGAAGTTAAACGAGGCCATTAGGGTGGGCCCTTATCCAACCTGACTGTTGTCCTTACAGAAGAGGAAACTGGGACACACAAAACCAGAGGTGTGTCAGTCCAGAGGAAAGACCATGTAAAGACACAGCAAAAATATGGCGACCTGTAGGCTGAGGGGAGAGGTCTCAGAGGAAACTAGACCTGCCAACGCCTTGATTGTGGACTTGTAGCTTCGGATTGCATTGTTTAAGCCACTCATCTGTGATATTTTGTTAAGGCAGCCCTAGTAAACTACCACAGGGATTAACACAGCCCCTGACACAGCCTGATATGTTCTAGGAACTGTCAGAAAACCAGTGGCCAGAGCAGTAGCTGTTCAGAAATGAAATTTGTAAATTGTTTTTTATTCTCTTAAGTTTTTATTTATTTTTGAGAAAGTGTGAGTAGGGGAGGGGCAGAAAGAGGGGCAGAAAGAATCCCAAGCAGGCTCCACACTGGCAGCAAGGAGTCCAATGCAGGGCTCGAACTCATGAACCGTGAGATCATGACCTGAGCCGAAGTCGGATGCTTAACTGACTGAGCCACCCAGGCGCCCCCCCCCCCAAATTTTTTTTAAGTATCGAGGAGCACCTGGCTGGCTCATCAGAAGAGCATGTGACATTTGATCTCGGGGTCATGAGTTCAAGCCCTCCATTAGGATTACTTACATAAATAAACCTAACAACAAAAAAAAAAGTATTGGAAGCTAGATGACGTAAGACCTGTGAGCCCATGGCAAAGAGTTTGGATTTTAGCACAGTGGGAAGCTATGCAAGTATTTTAAACAAAGGCAAGACATGATATTTATGGGCTTATAAAATAAACTTTTTGGTTTGGAATAATCTTAAATTTACAGTAAAGTTGCAAAGATAGGACAGAGTTTGCATATACCCTTTACCCAGCTTCCCCTAATGTTAACATCTTACGTAAACCCGCTACATTTCTCGTAACCGTGGGCTTTATTCAGATTTCACCAGTTTTCCCACTAATGTCCTTTTTCGGTTCCAGAATCCACTTTAGGAGACCACGTTGCTGTACGTCATTTATGTTGTTAAATGTTTGCTCTGGCTGTTCTATGGAGACTATGTGGTACGGAGAGCAAGAGTGGGAGCAGGAGGGAGGACAGTTGGCAAGCGGTTGTAATCATCCAGACCAAAGATAATGGTGGCTTGGGCTGGAGATGTGACAATGGATAAAGAGCGGAAGGATAGATATATTTTGGAAACAGACCAACTTGCTTTTGCACTTGATGCATTAGAGGAGGGGGGCGTAAGTATGACCTCAGAATATCCAGCTTTGTCTCCTGACCCTGATTGCCATGGGGGGGAACAGTGCAGGGGTTTCACCCGAGATACAGTCAGTTTGAGGTGCCATTGAGACTTACAACTGGAACCAGCAGGTAAGGAGTTGGATATAGGAATCTGGAGTTCGGAGAGGTGTGTAGGTCATGACCCAGAGACAGAAATGAGTAAAGTTATCTAGGGAGAGAAGTGACAGCAAAATGAAAGTTCCAGTGCTCCAGGATGGAGAACACCCCGGTCCTGAGAAGGACCTTGGCTTTCAAGTCCAGCTTCTGATTATTATTATCTCTTCTCGGTTAAGACTCATTTTTGGGGGGGTGCGTGGGTGGCTCGGTCGGTGAAGCGTCCCACTCCTGATTTCGGCTCAGGTCACGATCTCACAGTTCGTGAGCTCAAGCCCCACATTGGGTTCCGTGTTTACAGTACGGAGCCTGCTTGGGATTCTCTCTCTCTCTCTCTCTCTCTCTCTCTCTCTCTCTCTCTCTCTGTCTCTCAAAATAAATAAATAAACTTAAAAGAAAAAAAAAAGACTCATTGTCGAGGCAGCTGGCTGGCTCGGTTGATGGATCATGCGACTCTTGATTTCAGAGTTGTGAGTTCGATCCCCACATCGGGTGCCCAGATTACTTAAAAATAAACTCTTAAAAAAAAAAAAAGACTCATTTTTCAATCACTAAATTGTGCTTGGTTTTAGGGAATTAGAGTATCTCATTTAGTTAACTGAGAAATCTAGTTTCTTCTCCTGGGTGGGTGCCTTCTTTGGAGAACTGAGTAAACATTTCAATGCTTTGACTGCTTTATCTTGCATGGCTGTGGAGAGTTGGCCAGAAAAGTTCTCCTCTTGACCACAAATAGCTTCCACTGATAGTTACCAACTGACAAAGAGGGAATTTTATCATAAGGATAACTCTATTTATCGAGGATTCTTTTTTTGAAGTTTATTTGTTTATTTTGAGAGAGAGAGAGAGAGAGAGAGAGAGAGAGAGAGAGAGAACAAGCAGAGGAGGGGCAGAGAGAGGGAGAGGGAAAGAATCCCAAGCAGGCTCTGCACTGTCAACATGGAGCCCAACGGGGGGGTCTTGAACTCACAAACCAAGAGGGAGGTCATGACCTGAGCCAAAATCAAGAATCAGACGCTTAACTGACTGAGCTACCCAGGCGCCCCTTGAACATTTATTATTGCAGTAGTCATTATGAAGTTTGTTTCATTATTAGTATTACTTTCGTATTTTTTTAAGTTTATTTTATTTATTCTGAGAGGGAGTGAGAGAGAATCCCAAGCATGCTCCATGCTGCCAGTGCAGAGCCCGATGTGGGGCTCGAACTCACGAACTGTGAGATCATGACTTGAACTGGATGCTTAACCAACTGAGCCACCCAGGTGCCCCATTACTTTCATATTTTTAACATAAAGAGGATGACATGGATGGATGTACAGTAAAATAATTTGTTTGCAGATTTCAAAATTTACTAAAATCAATTTACAAAGCAGGGGGCCAGTGAGAACTATAGAATCCATATTTACAGGTCTCTGAAGCTGATCTTCTTTTCCTTAAATGACTTCTCATTGAGTCTTATAGAAAGTAAAAAGCATTTGCTTTATTTTTAGATGTGATCTCTGATGTCTTCAACTTTTATGGTTCTCTTTTTAACCTTATTATAACCAGCCACCTACGAAATCTGTAATTTTCTCTAATATAACAGTACATGCTAAAAAGAAGTTTGCACAGAATACCCCCATTTGCGGTTTCAAAGGATTATTATCCACTGTGGTCCATGACGTGGAAAGTCACTGTCCTTGCTCACTCCATGTCCAGCAGTATCATTTTGAGGACAATGGAAAACAGGTCAGGTTTGATTCCTTAAGATGGTAACTTTGCTGTTTGTGGTATAATTTGTGATCTGAGAGCTGGATGTAAAAGACATGTGAACAAAAGTAGCATCTATCCAACTAGCTTTCTGATTCTCAAAGTTGTACTCAGAATGCATGTTACCTCTGCATTCAGAGCTAGAACATACTGCTCATGATCATTAGTAGTAGTCGATATAGCTTAGAGCAATATTTGCTTTCTGTCGAGGCTTGGTTCGCGGACGCTGTAGTAAATGCAAAAAGGCCTGGTTAGTTCTAAGGGTTAGGAAGACCGTTAACCAGACTGGTCAAAAGCAGCGTGATCAAAGGGACAAGGCTGAATCATGGTTGGGAAACCAGAAATCAGGGCTAGAAAAGCAACACCAACTACAAGGTCTAGGTGACCGTTTTAAGCTATTACAGTAATAATTGGCTCAAGCCAGAGTCATCAATGGATGCTAAAACCACGGAAGGAAACAGTATCGGGGAACAGGAATTCACGCTGTCTCAAAGCATTATAAGATTCTGTATTAATTATAAACAGTAGAGAAATATATTGGATACCATCAAGTAAGCAAATTTTACATCACCAGTAATAGGACGCACTGACATAATGTGCCTCCCATTGTGACACACTGAGAACACGACATCACCTGTGGATTCTTGCCAGAAATGCTTAACCTGGATCAATCAGGAGGAAACAATCAGACAAATCCAAATTGAAAGACATTCTACAAAACGACTAGCCAAAAGTTTTTAAAAGAACATGTCGTTAACTTGCGGAACTGCCCTCAATTAATGACTAAAGTAATCCAGCTACTAAATTTAAGGCCCAATCTTTGATTGGATTCTGAATTAACAGGGGGTGGGCCAGCGCAGAGGGCAAGGAAAAATATTCTTGGGACATTTGGGGAAATTTGAATATGGACCATATATTTGGTAAATAGTATGGTATAGTATTGAGGCAATCTGAAATTTCTTGCCTGTGGTCTTTGCTTTGTGGATATATGGAATGTCTTGTTCTCTGTTCTTGGGAGATACGTGCCGGCATATTCAGGAATGAAGTGTCATGCGATGCATCTTACTGTCACATGGTACAGCCAAAAATAAAATTTTATTTATATAGGTTTTATTTTCTTTAAAAAAAAGCCTTTTAAAAATTGAGGAACTGTTCACATGTTGCAATGAGATGTCAAAAAACTTACTCAAGGTTGCACAATGAGTCTTTTGTTTTTCTTTTTTTTTACCCAGGTGGTATGGGTTTTATCAATCATATACCATGTGATTTTATTTCTATGCTTTGACTCATCACCATAGTTTATATATATATATATATATATATATATATATATATATATATATATATAAATTGTCAAGTTGGCTAACATACAGTGTATACAGTGTGCTCTTGGTTTTAGGGGTAGATTCCCATAATTCATCATTTATATACAACACCCAGTGCGCATCCCAGAAAATGCCCTCCTCAATGCCCATCACCCATTTTCCCCTCTCCCCCGCCCCCCTGTTTTTCTTTTTTTTTGTACCACAAAACAAGTTTTCAGTCCTCTTTCTTTCCAATGCTATCCTGGTTTCATTAACGAAATAGGGGGAAATATGAGCCTAATCAGAACTATTGTTATTAGCATCAACATTGATTCTATTCATTCAAAAGATATTTATGAATTGGAGATTTTTTTGAACTGCAGAAACCCTAGGTTCGCTGTGAGAAATTTCACTCTCTGGGATGTGTCCTGAAATTTTGAAAGGGCAGATAAGATGATTTAGACTAGCCTTCTAAGTGTACCCTTCTGCTAAGGGTTAGAGCCCAGGCTATGTGCCTCTCTAGATGTTTGTATACTACCCTATTTGTGCCTCCTTCCCTATAGCTTGTCATGCTAAATAGTAATTGCTCATTTAATCACTCATAAACTCATTTAAAGCTGAATAAGGTCAGATAGCATGAGTAATATCAACACATCTCTAAAGTACCTGGGAGCAATCTAACTTTCATAGACAAAAAAGGACATAACAAAGACGTGAATAAATGACAAATGCTCCATGTTCCTGGATGGCTAAACTAAAGACAATAAAGAAGTAAGTCATTTTCTAAATTAACTTCCAAATTAATTGTAATGCCATTCAAAATCCCAACAGGATTGTCATAAATTGATTGTAAAATTGAAATGAGGAATAAAAGTCTAAAAATAACCAGAACAAATTTTGAACAAAGAACAAGAAGAGGAGATTTATCCCACCAGATAACAAAACCATACTAAAAGAGCATGGTATTGGCACAAAGACAGGAGTAGATCTAAGGTGATGAGGGAAGTTTGATACATAGTAGATAAAGCAACTCAAATTATTAGGGAGATTAATTGGGTCATTTTCTCAGAAAATGAAGTTGAGTCAATTGACTATTCATATGGAAAAATAAAATTAGATCCCTACCTCACTCCATATGAAAAACTAATCTCCCAAAGAAGTTTACAAACCTAAGTATGGATAGCCATTAAAATCACTTAAGCACATTCTGTTTATGGATACATTTACATACCAAATGAAATATAAAATTTATCAGGTTCACCACAAGTTTACAATAACTGTCAGCCTGAAGTAGAAGGGGAAGAGATTTCAACTTTAAACGTGGACATTTCTTTGAAAAGAAAGGAAAAGGAGGGGCAGATTCAGAATCAAATGTGACAAAATGGTTACACGTGTTCGTTTTGAGTGGTGGGTAGTAGCTGTTTGTCATGGGATCCTTGGTATTCTTCTGGAGGTTTGTATCTTGAGTTTTGAAGAAAAAATACTCTTCCAGCTCGTCGGTTCCACGAAACTCAAACCGCTCCTATTTTCTGAGATCCGTTCTCAGTTCCCGTTGATTTGCAGTTGTTTTCCCAAATGCTTGGCTTTTCTTCCCCCTACATACGAAACCTAATTACTGTGGGAAAACAGTGCACTTCACTTAAAAATAAAGCACGGCTTTCCTGTTTATTTACCTAGAGCTTTGTGTTTATGTTTATTGAGCCCAATTGTTGGTACCTCAGTGAATGGATTGCTTACAACAGATGGTGGCCAACAACCTTTGGGTCTCGGAGCATTTTGGATGAGGACACTTTAGGAGTCTGCCCAAAGCTAGCAGCTGGCCAGGCCCATTTAGAAGGATGATGTACTGGATTCAGAGAACTCGCCAGCCTTGGACCGAACAGGGTCCAAAGCGGGGCTCAGGCACTCCGTGATAATGGGGCTTCATTGTCCTGAACCTTCCCACTTCAGGGACTCATTGGGAGGATTTGGTGAGAAGATGCATGTCAAATACTCCATAAACAGTGATTCTTTTAGCCTCTTTAACTTCAGTTACGCTTCATGAAAACCACTTCAGAGTTAGACTCTCAGAGATCGGCCAGCAGAGAAGTTGGTGGAGTTCTTCAGTGGAAAAGTGCTGAGTTCTCACGTTTTCAATGTCTGTAGTCTCTTCTCATTGTCCACCTTCCAGAATGGGGCATCCCCAGACATAAGCTGAGAAGTCACCCGTCCCTGGGACCTTTGTGTTCACTTTGGCAAGATCGAGGAGGGATTGAACACAGGCTGGAGCCTGGGACCCTCTGTCCAGTAGCTTCTTTACAGGAAGTTGGGAATTGTGGTTTCGGAGCCAGTCCTTCCTTGGCTCTCATTCACCTGTAGAGGATCTTGATTGGCACATCTTGGCTCCAAGACGTGACAGACACCTGTCCTGTCGCTCCAAAATAGTAACCAACAGGAGAGTTGAAGAATGGTGGAGGGATTCAGGCTGCACGCGCTGGAATCACACCAGTTGGGTTAAGACCAGTTGGCTTAGCTGGCGAAGGCATGTTACTTCACCTCTTAGTGCTCCCACAAATAGGTTTCATAACAGTTCCTGCTCATCGGTACTTGTGAAGATTGAATGCACTAAACGTGAAGAGCTTTCAGAATAGTGCTGGTTACACATAGTAGGATCTCGACATGTCAGCTGTAGCTGGCATTTCTCTTCTCGTCACGTCTAAGGTGGCCACTGATTTTTCCATGTCAGCAACCCTAAAAATGAAACGCATGTTGGGGTTGATGGCATTCTGCAGTTATAACTGGCACCATTTTTCTTTTTTTTCTTTTTTGGTGTTATAACTGGTAATGTCTTAGATTCAACGAATTCTGCATGAGACCTCCTCCTGGACAGGACGTCCAGATGTCTGAATAGTGAATGTAAGCCCTGAATGGTGTTTGCAGGTAAAGTGCGAACATTGTACTGAATTCTGCGGAAGAGAAGTCATTGATTAGTAAGCTGTTCAGGCCTGGCAGGTGGCGTGTTAACTTTTTCCAGGGCACTGACTGCCTTCCTAGTAAAGAGAATGACTTGATAGAGCTCTGAAAAAGGAACAGGTGGATCGTCTCCACTCACGGGTTCAGAGCCATCATTTTTATCAAATGGATTTCTCTCTAAAATCCCTGGATGTCATCGCGCCGATAAATACCCACAAGGACAAAGTCGCTGCTAGTATTTTAGTCTTTAAAAAAAAAAATGGGGCAACGGGATGATCGGGGCTGACCTTATGGAAAAGAAGTTTCCGTAATGATTTCCAGCAGACATGATTTAAAAGCGTTTTTTTCCCTTTGACGCACTGAAAGCGTTGCTTTCATGTGCTCCCTTACTTGTACACGGACTGTGTGGGTTTTTTGGGGGGTTTTTCTTGTTTGGTTGGGTTTTTTTTTTGTTGTTTTTTAAGGTCACTTACTTATTTTGAGACAGAGAGAGAAAGCACACGTGTTAGCCAGGGAGGGGCAGAGGTGGGGGGGCAGAATCCCAAGCAGGTTCCGCCCTGTCAGTGCCAAGCCCGATGGGGGCTCGAACCCACAAACCATGAGATCGTGACCTGAGCCGAAACCAAGTCGGATGCCCAACTGACTGAGCCCCCCCAGGCGCCCCCACAGACTATGTATTTTAAGCAAGCACATGTCAGCCATTGCGCACCAAATTCTACACCTGATCTTCTGAGACTAATGGCGATTCTTTCTGACTAATATTAAATATGAGTCTTTCTGACTCATATTTACATCATATTTCCACACTAATACCCACTGAAGGACTGTTTCTAGCCCATCAGACTTTACAGCCATTTTGGCACATAAATTTGTTAAATAGAAACTTCATGAAGCTGCGTCTGAAGATCTTCCATCTTGTTCCCAGGTCTTCAAAGAGACTGTCGTAAATACCTTCGGAATACGTAGACCATTATGAGGAATCATTTTAATTTCCTTTAGCTATTCCCATTACATTGGTAATAAGTAGATCTTGAAAAGCATGAACGAAATGCCATCATGGAATAGATACTCAGGGGGTGAAACCAAATAACTGACCATTCGGTGCTGAAATGTTTTATTGTCCCTCATACCTAGGTTCAGAGGAAATCAGAAATCTGTCACGAGTTTGAGTTTGTTATGAACTCAACTTCACCTTGGTTGGCATGTGAAAACTACAGTGAAACGTCGAAATGAAACATGAAACATACTAAGGAAGGTCCTCAGGAATGCAGGACACTGGCAAGATTGATTTTTCTAGTAACTTAATTTTGATTTATATATGAAGCCTTGTTTTCAACACCCAGCTAAATCTGCTTAGAACCATCTGGGTCGCTTGAAATAGGTGATGTTAAACCAGATACACCAGTTGCACACATGATATGCCTTTGTTGAAGGTTTTCGTAACGGAGATAGAAAACAATTTTGGTTAAAAAAAAAAAAAAAGTTGTCTTGTGATACCCAGGAGTGGCTTAATACTCTGTTTGGGTTAAGTGTTCAAGTAACTGCATATTTCCTCCTGTTTCTGAGATTTGCTCTTATTATTTGAACAATCGTACTATTAGAGAAGAATATTCTCTCATACAGTTAAGGATAACAAAATTAATTAGTGACTGGGTACAGATTTTTGGAAGTTGTGGTTTTTTGCCAGGTTTGTTCTCTAGCTGCCTGGAAGATCGTGTCTTCTGGTGCCCACTTCGTAAGTTTGCACCGTGGGGTGTTGAGGAACAGAATGTTACAATGGGTTAGAATTATCATTAAGTACTTGTGCAAACAGGAAGGTCCAATGTAAAGGGCTTTTTAAAGTCTGTGGGTTTTATCTCGTACCAAGCCAGTGCCCTCCTCAGATAACAGGTGTTTAGTTACACTGGACAAAGTCAAGAAGTGGTTCTGTTGGGCAAAACCTTCGGGGACTTGAACGGGTTTTTCCTGCTGCAGAGTTGGGGTCAGGTGGCCGAAGAGTCCTACTTTGTCTCAAGGGCAGTCAGCACCTGCCTTAAAAGATGGAGGAAGCAGAGCTGTTGTCCACAGACCTGAATTGACTTGTGTTGTCCCCGACCATTATTATTCCAAACTGACAAGAACAAGCCTTCTGGTTTAAAGACTGTTCCCTCGGGTGTTTCTTATTCCCTGGAGATGGAGTAAATTCTTGTGTTTTGAACATTCTTCCCCCTGGATTTTCCTTACCCAGTTGGATCAGGTTTTTTTTTTTAATTTTTTTTTTCAAAGTTTATTTTTTGGGGGGGGGGGGTACAGAGAGAGACAGAGCATGAACGGGGGAGGGGCAGAGAGAGAGGGAGACACAGAATTGGAAACAGGCTCCAGGCTCTGAGCCATCAGCCCAGAGCCTGACGCGGGGCTCGAACTCACGGACCGTGAGATCGTGACCTGGCTGAAGTCGGACGCTCAACCGACTGCGCCACCCAGGCGCCCCCAGTTTTTTTTTTTAATTTCTTAAATGTTTATTTATTTTTGAGAGAGAGAGAGAGAGACAAACAGCAGAGCACAAGAGGGGGGGGGCAGAGAGAGAGGGGGAGACACAGAATCCGAAGCAGGCTCCAGGCTCTGAGCTATCAGCACAGAGCCTGACACGGGGCTGGAACTTGGAGTCTGTGAGATCATGACCTGAGCCGAAATTGGTCGCCCACCCCCCACCCCCACCGTTGGGTCAGTTTTTTAAATGATAATGAATATTCTGCACCAAACAATTGATAAAACCACCTATCACAATTTCTACAGTTAATAGATGCTTAGTAAATACCAGTTATCTTCCTTGATCCCCATGTCTCCACTTCCCAGTGAGAACCTGGGGAGTCCTTTATTTTGCACTGAAAGGAGAAGATGACCTCAATAGTGCATTAATTCATTGCAGCATAAAATGGAAGATGCTATAGAGAACACAGGAGGGAGGGTGGGACTGGAAAGAAAGGCAGGATTGTAATGCAGGCAGAGGCTAGTTGAGAAAACAGAAGGTTTGCAGTCGATCAGATGAGAAGGAACACGGCCCAAAGCTTAAAGAAAGCAGTGACAGCAGAAAGAGGGAGAGGGTAAATTAGGACGAGAGAGAGACATGGGTGCCAGATTAAATTTGGGAATGGGACAGGAAGACCAGCTGAGGGGTCTGGGATAATGCAGGATTTTGCCATGGATAGGTGATAGTGTCACAGCTAGGTGGTAGGATTTAACCCCAAGCAATCTGATTACCCTCAACTACCTCTCTGGAGACTGCAGAGATAGGCAAGAATAAGTCCATACCTACTCACGTTGTAATGAAACTGCAGAATATCAGAGATTTTTAGTAAGTCATTAGAAGCTGCTTCAGAAGAAAGACAGATCACCCACGAAGGGACAGCAATAACCCTGACTGTGGACTTCTCTGATTTAGCAACAATAGATGAATGAAGTTATTGAAGGGGTATATTTAAGAAGCGAACCCAGGGAAAGGCATGGGGTACAAGAAACAAATGTGGGCCCATCAGCTGGTAAAATATAAATGAACTCTTGCCTGTGAAATATAGAGAGGAAAGAACCAGCAGGTGGGTGAGAGTTTGGAAGCAGGAGAAGGAACCTGCTCCCAGAAGTTAGAGGGGATGGTCTTCCTGAAAACCTCCAAGAGACGAGGAGAGGCCAGAGGGCAGGGGGGGATATGTCTCCAGGGAAGGGAAAGAGGGGCAGAGAGTCGGTGGCCATGCCTGATGACCTCTCCTTTCCAGGAATGTGAGAAGTGTCATCCACTGAAAAGGAAGGACTTAGGAAAAAAAGGACTTAAGGAGGCCGATGAAAGTTCAAGATAACCTGTGTGGGAAATAGAGGAGGGAGCCAACTCCAGAGGAGTTAAGAGGATGTCTTGAAAGGTTGGCAGTCTGGTGATTTGGGGATTTTTGAAAGAGTTGGTGCCACCAGCCTAAGGAATTGTGTCATTTTCCCAGTTGTGCTTTGCAGCCGACATGTGGGAGCAGAGGAGATGGTTGGACTGATCCGGGATTTGCTTTCAGGGTGGGCTCAGCAGGCTATGGAAAAACCGAGTGAGTAAGTGAAAGTCGAAATGAGCCTTGAGACCAGTGGAAGCTCTTGGGGAGTGGAGGGCCCAGCAAGGTCAAGGTGAAAGTGTCTGGGAGTGAGGTTGAGGCTGGAGAAAAGGCAACTAGAGTTTCCAGATTTCGGACGTGGAATCACTTCCAGGAGATCCAGGACCAGGCTGGGGCTTGGGAGGAAGCGGGTAAGAAGTAGAATGACGTGAAGGTCGTTAGAGGAGGAGCAGAAAACGCACTAGGCTCTGCCCTTGGGGGGGTCGTCCACGTGGACTCTGAAATCACAGGTTATGGGCATGAGTCGGGGTAAAACAGAACCTTGAGTGTGGCTCCTTGGACCTTGTTCAGTGAATGGAGGGGCCAAGGTTTTCCAGATCGGTGGTCTGTAAGTAACATGCGTTGGCAGTGAGGCGTCGCAACTAGAAAGCACGAGTCTAGCAGCACGTTCTCCAAGTGACCAGTGGCCTCTAGGAATTCACTCCCCAGGAGTCTTCATAATCATTTTCTGGGCACAGCTTGATGAATGATTCCGAATATGCCGTCTCTTCAACACTGAGCTCTTGGTCCTAAGGGAGTCCACCTCCTCTCCTCCTCTCCTCCTCCCCGCCAAGCCGCGGGGGCTGCGGTGTTTGCTGCATTGCAGACCCTAAGCCCCCGCTTCACCAGAGCCGCGGGTTCATTTGCTCACTCTGAGCAGCCATCGCAGAATTCAACATTTCTCTCACACCTTTTACCCAGGTTCCAAAGTCCAGAATCTGCGCCGCTTGCTGACGTGGGCGATGAAGGCAGGGCCCCACCTAATGGCCCTTTTGCAAAGTACAGGAGGAGCAAGCCGACTCTCCTGGGGCCCTCTTGTCAGCCAAAGGGAGGCAGAAGGGTAGAGGGTAAACCAGCTGGCCCCAGCTAGGAAGCACCGTCTTCAAGAGTGGGGGAGTAATAGTGATGATAGTCATGTGGGTATTGGCAGGAATAGTTACTGAGCATGAGCCCAGCATCCTGCTAGCCTATCTATAGCCATGCTCTTACTCAAAGCTCACAACTATTATTATCCCCATTCTACAGCTGAGAACTGAGTCTTAATGAGAGCAAGTGGTCTGCACATGATCAGAGCTAGCAAGCATCAGCCCTGGGACTTGATTCTAGGTCAGTCTGGCCTTGGAGCACAAAGTCTCGTATAACTAATATGCTATATTTGGCTCTAAAAATTGAATTATAAGACCGTGTATGGAATCTGCTACCTGAGTTTTTCAAGCCCGGCTGAGGGTTTAAATTTTCATAGAGAGGCAAGGGAAATAGTCCCTCCCACGTTACAGAAGCGATGTCGGAGGAAAAAAAACGTTTTTTTCCTCCTTCCAAGTTTTATAGGGCAGCAAATACTCCTGAAAGGGATTGTAGTTGTCATGATATCCTTTATGATCTTGTTTTTTCAAAAAGTCTTTATGGGGAGGAATTTTCTGAGAGGTTTAGTGCCTTATAAAGCATGTTTATCAACCGGAATAGTCAGGAAAATGGCTTTCCAAACGCGTCTTCAGTTTTTATGCAGAGTTAAGTGTGGATGGAAGGACAGCTGGGTCATCTTGCGTCCAGCTCAAATCAGATGCCGGGGGTTAGAAGGATGGTAAGCTGGTGACACGTGCCAAGGAGATGAAAATGATCAGAATCTGAGAAAAGAAGGATCTGGGTGGAAACACCATGGTAGGGGAGAGAGAGAGACCGGCCCCCAGAGACCCAAAGGCAAAGGAAACGAGTTAAAAATAAAACGGGGCTAATGATAAACCTAAGGGCTCCTTGACAGGAGCAAAGTTGAAACGACAACTCTATTCCTAGAGCCCGACGTCTGAACAATTTCTTTTTCCTACCTTTTCGTCCCCGTGCGCCTTCCTCGGCTGAGATCAAGTGCCGAAGGACATCTCAAAATATCACAGCCGCAACTACTCAGCATATCTCACCACGTGGAGAGGACAACAGTTCTGCAAAAGTCTTTGTCCTGAACGGTTTATGGATTTTCCATAGTCTGTGCAAGACTTTGAACACATGCTGCCTGCAAGTGGCAGCTGCCACCCGGCCTAGGGATGACCTTGCCCCTGATGCGGGAGAGTCCTCCCTGGCTTGGTCGTGACTTGCCCCTGTTTTGCACATTCACCCTGACCTTTTCTTAATGAAGATTTCAGTTGGGAGAAATTACGTTAATGGCTCACGTGTTGCTGTCGCCCTTCCAAATGCTGTGCGTGCTGTGTGGATGGGGCGCCTGCCTGGCTCAGTCAGTAGAGCGCGTGGCTCTTGATCCCGGGGTCGTGAGTTCGAGCCCCACGTTGGGTGCAGAGATCACCTAAATGATGGGAGTGGTAAGTAAAGGCAGTCCAGTAAGTCCTTGTATTCGTTCTGGGCTGTGCCTGGGAGTCGTAATGGACGATACGATAATATGTAATGGGCAGGAAGACAGCTCTTGAAACCGTGTGGGAAAACTCCATCAGTGCCAGACCAAAAAACACCTCCTGCAGTTATAAAAAGTTGGGTGAATTCAGTAGGCACTCATGAAGCTCCCGTTAAGTGAGCACCGAAGTGTAATATCCCAGCACTTAAAGTTAGGAGAGCATTGTGTTACATGTTATCTCAGTTAATATTCACAACATCTTTTTTTAAGTCTTTAAAAAATCTATTGAAAAAAAATATTTTTTTGGACACTTATGTCTTTTTCGAGAGACAGAGAGAGACAGAGCACAAGTTGGGGAGGGGCAGAGAGAGAAGGAGACACAGAATCCGAAGCAGGCTCCAGGCTTCGAGCTGTCAGCATAGAGCCCGACGCGGGGCTCGAACTCAAAAACTGTGAGATCACGACCTGAGCCGAAGTTGGCTGCTTAACCAACTGAGCCACCCAGGCGCCCCTCATTCACAGTATCTTAAGGTAGATACTGTTATTGCTCAGTTTGTACATGAGGGCGCTCCTGTTGAAAGATATTTAAGTGAATTGCCCAAGACCACATGATTAATAACTGACAGAACTGAGATCCCCAGTGTTTTGATTCTATGTCCTTTGATCTTTCCACATTCCACCTCAGCTGCCAAGAAACAGATCGTGTGGCCAGAGTGCCCCTCAGTGGGAAGCGTCAGAGACGGGGAAGATTTCTGCCCTACACCGGCTGTCTGAATGAACACAACAGTGGGCCATGGGTGATAAATGAAAGAATTATTCACTAGTTCGGTTGAAAAAGTCTTCAGTATGTAAACAAGTCTTACATAAGTCATGAAAAATGGGGTTGAGAAAAATGAGACAGGAGAGTAAAGGGACAAAAATATTTTCTTTATCAAGCCTTAAGGGAAAACACTCTTTTTAAAATACCTAATGTGGCATTTCTCTTAAAAAAAAAGAAAAAATGTTAAGACAAGTGACCCTTCTAAAAAAAATTTTTTTTTAGTATTTATTTATTTTTGAGAGACAGAGTGCAAACGGGCAGCAGAGGGGCAGGGAGAGAAAGAGGGAGACACAGAATCCAAAGCAGGCTCCAGGCTCCGAGCCGTCAGCACAGACGCGGGGCTCGAACCCACGAGCCGTGAGATCATGACCTGAGCCACAGTCGGAGGCGTAACCAAATGAGCCACCCAGGCGCCCCATACACGTGACCCTTCTTTTTTTTATTTAAAATCTTTTTTTTTTTAATTTTTATTTATTTTTTTGAGACAGAGAGAGACAGAGCATGAACGGGGGAGGGGCAGAGAGAGAGAGAGGCACAGAATCGGAAGCAGGCTCCAGGCTCTGAGCCATCAGCCCAGAGCCGGACGCGGGGCTCGAACCCGCGGACCGCGAGATCGTGACCTGAGGTGAAGTCGGACACTTAACCGACTGAGCCACCCAGGCGCCCCCACGTGACCCTTCTTAACCCAAATCCCAAATTCAAATACATCCCAAGAGATGTTTAGGGAATGAAGCATCTCACAGAACATGAGCTTTTCCAAAGAGCCCTACAGAAGCACCCTTCCAGGCCAAGTAGTCTATAAATGCAGGCTGGGGACCCCTGGGCCACATGTGGATGACCAGGCATGGAGTAAGGGCCCTTTGCCTGGAAGACTGTACGTCCATCTCAGAAAACACTTCCAAAGCCGAGCTTCATAATGGAAACACTGAGAACCTGCTATCAGCAGCCACGATATTAAACAGGCACAGAGCCAACAGCAGTGGCTCAGAGCCAGGGAGGAGAGATTAACATCGCAAGTAAGAGATTTTAGGCCCTGGGCCAGGAGAGGTTTTTTTCCTTTTCATTAAAAAATAATAATAAAAAAAGGCAGAATGGAAAAAAAATGAAGGAACGGTGCGAAAGAATTCTTGTTTAGCGGCCCTCTTGCAGATTGTTCTCCTCCGACGTCCAGATAAGCAGAGAAACAAACCACCGTCTGTCCGCAAAGTAAAAATGGCCTTCGAGGTAGCCCTTCCGGCCAGCCGCTCTCTGCGTCCTTCGTTGGCCCAGGTGCAAAGGGAAAAGAATGATCAGCAAGGCCCATTTTTCCACTTGGAGTTGGAGAAAACACCATTTGAGCAAAAATTCAGGCTGCCGCCTTCTCACCCTGTGGAGCTCCGGGGAAGGTGGTGGGGAGCCTGTGGCACCCGTCACCTGGGATGATGGCACGTCGATACGGGGCCCAGGAAGACCTGTTGCAAGGCGGCACTTTTCTAACAAGCTGTATCCTTTAGGGCGCAGCCTTCTGAGATTTCGGGGGAGGTGGTCAGCCCCAGGAGCTTGAAGATGAAACCGTGCCTAGGCGGCATTTTCCAAGAGACGTTAGGGCTGCCCACCCCCAGTCTCAGGGCACCCCCAATCTCTGAGCAGCCCCGATGGGCGGGACATCCTCTGTCGCGAGTAACTCTCGAGAATCGAAGAGGCGCCCAGTTTCCCAGTTCAGAAGTTGCCTCTTGCATCTTAGCCGCTTTCTCCAAACCAGCAAGCAATTTCTTGTGACCTTCTCTTAAACCTTCTTTTTTAGTTAAAAAACTTTCAAACCTACAGAGCAGTTGCGAGTGATTCTAGATTCACCCATTGTTAACATTTTTCCACATCTGCTTAGCCTCTCTCTATGGATAAATATTAACACTTCCCTTTTTTTCCAGAATCCTTTAGAGAGTAAGTTGGGGACATCATGACCCCTCACCCTTAAAATACATAAGTGTGCGGTCTTAGCAATAAGGACTTTCCCTGGGGTACCTGGGTGGAGCATGCGACTCTTGATCTCAGGGTTGTGAGTTTGAGCCCCATGCTGGGTGTAGAGATTACTTAGACATAAAATCGATAAAAAAAGGACAGCGGGGTGCCTGGGTGGCTCAAGCAGTTAAGCATCCAACTCAGGTCATGATCTCAGAGTTCATGAGTTTGAGCCCTGCGCTGACAGCGTGGAGCCTTCTTGGGATTCTCTCTCTCTCCCTCTGTCTCTCTCTGCCCCTCTCGCGTACCCTTTCTCTTTCTCTCTCTCAAAAATAAGTAAATAAACACGGTGGGGGGAGGACAAGGACTTTCCCTTACGTAACCACAGTGCAATGATTAAATTCTGGAAATGTAACAGTGATGCAATGCTATTATCTGACACGGACTCATATTTACATTTCGCCAGTTGTCGCAACGATGACTTTTATAGTGAACAAAAATAAAAACCTTCAGGTTCATGTCTCAACACAGGCACACACGCTGCATTTAGTTGCTGCTTCCTGTAGTCTGGAGGTCTTTCCTCAGCTTTCTCTGTCTTTGGTGACACTGACAGTTGAAAAGAAACACAGGCCGTGTTTTGTGAAAGTTCCTCATTCTTGGGTTTTCCTAACTGTGTTCTCATGATTAGATTCAGACCTGCATCTCTGGCAGAAATTCTTTTTTTTTTTCTTTTATTTATTTATATTTTTTTGTGAGAGAGGAAGAGGGAGAAGGAGAGGATTCCAAGCAGGCTCCACACGCAGGGCAGAGCCCAACTCGGGACTCGATCCCATGACGCTAGGATCACGACCCAAGCCGAAATCACCGAAATCAGCCACCCAGGCGCCCCTTGCAGGAATTCTGTAACAGCAATGTTGGGTCTTTGTGGACTCTCAAAAATGTCCTTTCCCCAACACGTATGGCTTCCCTGTGTTTTGTTTTCTGGCCTTTGAGAAGACTCTGGCCTCCTTCCATTTTCCAAGCTGCATTCATCACAGAGCTGCGTGGCACCGGTGTGAAGGGTTGGTGTCAGCCAAGGCTCAGGCTGACGTGTTCTCCCAGCACTGGAGGCGTGATGGCCACTTGGTCTGTAAAGTCACCTGAGAGAGAGCAGGAAGAATCCCAAAGCAAGGGCAACAGTGGACTTCTAGCCTGGCCTCTTGCTTGTGCAGATTGCTGACGAATCCGTAACAGGATTGTTCAGAGGAGAAATGGGTCTGACTGGATTAGGGAAAAAAAGACCAAACTCCCTCCATTTGCCTTATGTACCCATGTTGCTGAGCTTGGGAATTCGATTTGGATGGTTTTACCTCCTCACTATTCCATCCATCTTGTTTTTCTCCATTCCAACTACTGTTACTCTAGATGACATCCTTCTGTCTTTTCTAGAACAGTCTCACTAAACCCACCTCCCATAGAGTTGTCTGACGGGATCCGTGTAGAGCCCAAATCAGAAAATTTCACAGTGGCTTCCATTGCCGGGATAGAATTCCATCTGACCACTATTTTCCCCTGCAGTTTCTTTATTCCATACTCCCTGCCTCAACTTAAAGGCCCCCAATATCAGATGTTTATAGAAACTTCAGCACAGCACCACCTGGGAGCTTCTTAGATAGAATCTCAGGTTCTACATCAGAGCCACTGAACCAGAACCTGCATTTTAGCAAGATTTCCCAGATTTGTGTCCACAAGAAAGAGCAGGAAGGGCTATTTAGAACGTGCTGGAAGGGACTGTTCTGTGCAAGATCTTAGGTTGCCCCTCAGGCTCTTACTGTCCTTGGTACTGAGGCCTGAGGCTCAAACTATTCTTTGATCCAAGGGATTCAGCCCCTAAAATCAAATGTTGCAATCATTTTTCCTAATTTGCAAAAAGAAGGAAATTTCACCGATGAGTTTTTTTCTGTTTTTCTTTTTCTCCGTCACAATTTTTCTCCTAAACTTTGACATCCGCTACTACTTTCTGGTTAACAGGATAGTCCTCCGCTGGCCGACAACAAACTGGATGGACTAACAGCTAACAAATGCTAGTGTTAAAACTCAAGAGTTGATGGGGGCGCCTGGGTGGCTCAGTCAGTTAAGCGTCCGACTTCGGCTCAGGTCATGATCTCACGGTTCGTGGGTTCGAGCCCCGCGTCGGGCTCTGTGCTGATGGCTCAGAGCCTGGCGCCTGCTTCGGATTCTGTGTCTCCTCTCTCTCTGCCCCTCCCTGCATGCACTCTCTCTGTTCTCTCTTTCTGTTCTCTCTCTCAAAAATAAATAAACATTAAAAAAAATGAAAACTCGAATTGATGGTCCAACAGTTCAGTTTGGCAACAGCAAAACGTTAGGTTTGATTACGTAGGAGGCTTTCATGCCAGAGAGAGGCACAGGTGAATGATATACATCAATTGTGTAGCATAGCCCCCACTACCCTGGGGCCGCATGTGCTCATAGTGCTGGGGCACCTTCTGGGACCTAGGCAGTGACCATCTTTTTGCTGGAGTCATTGAGATGCTGCTTGTCCAGATCTGCAGAATTCAGTGAATTGCAAAACTTTTGCTGTCACCTGTCAAGTTGATTTCATCTTCCATGGCCAGCTCGCTCTCCAAGCTGATACAACCAGGACATGTACCCTGGGTTCTCCAGCTTGATAAGTAGTTTTTAAGACAAAAATCGCAATGAGCCTGTTGCCACTTGTTAGATTTGACTTTAGTTGAAGAGACCTCAGAGGCCCGAAGCTGAAAGATAACTGTGCCACCTTTCTGTGAGTGTTAATGATTTGTGACCTTCTGATGGAACAAAAGTAGCAACAGCTGAGACAAACTACTTATTTAGTGGTAGTCTCCCCCTGGGAAGTCCACCAGGAAGCCACGCATTGGGATCTCTGGGAACCCAAGAACTGAACCACAACCAAATGTCACCCCCCAAAATGAATTCATTGTTCACTACGCGTACTGTGGCTTCAGTAATCGGAAGACTTGGCAGAGGCCGTGAACTGGAAAGATGAGTTGGTGTGAGTCAGGTAGGGAGGAGGAGGAAGACCCAGGGTGTGGAAGGTTGAAACAGTGAGTTAGAAAACCGGATGCTTATCATGGGGAGGAGGGCACGCCTGGAGCCAGGAAGACAGAAAGGATAGTCCAGGCAGTGTGAATTGATAGGTGGACGCAGGTGTACTAATGCCAGACATTTGTGTAGCCTTTTGGAGCATTGTGAGATGCACCTTCACATCCATTGTCTCATCTGGTTCTGATGGCCCAGTGAGGGGGCAGGACGCATAGAACGTTGACTTCCAGATGACGATATGGGGACCTCGAGGGGTTGTAGGAACACACAATTGCTAAGCCGTGGGACCCAGAGTGGGACCAGATGTTTTGACCCCTGAACTGTGATGAAGAAACCATTCTAACATATTGGGAAGAAAACTCACAGGGGAGCGTGTGGATGGATAGGTAGATGTGTAGGGATGGAAAATTTTCCCTTCCTTCCTTCTAAGTTCTTTGACCTAATGATGGACAGAAGACAAATTTAAGACAGAAGCAAAACAAATTTAGTTCCGTATGCACGGGAATCCTATACAAATATGGGACTCAAAGAAATGACCAGTGCGGGGGGCTTGTCTACCTTTTAGACAAAGAAAACAGTAAATTTGTGAAAACGTTGACCAGATAAAGGGGTTTAGGCTTGGAGCAGTAAGTTAGTGAAGAAGTAACAAGTGTGTTTATACAGCCTCTTGGCTCTCTACCTTCCCTGCTTCTGGTGGTAAGGATGCCATCTATCCTCCTGGTACAAGGAAGGTGCCTTTCACCTGGGACATTTATCTCCTGCCTTCAGGGGGAAGAAGAAGGGTCACAGTGTGCTTCTTGAACTGGCTGTCTCTCAAATAACTTTTTTTTTCTTTAAATATTTATATTTGAGACAGAGAGCAAGCGGGGAAGGATCAGAGGGAGACAAGAGACAGGCTCCAGGCTCTGAGCTGTCCGCACAGAGCCCAGACGCAGAGCTCGAACCCACAAACCATGAGATCATGACCTGAACTGAAGTCAGATGCTTACCCGACTGAGCCACCCAGGCGTCCCTCAAGTAACTTTAATTCAAAATGAAACGGCATATTTTGGGGTGGCATATTCTGTTCCCCTTCTGATAGACGGGATGGTGGAGGCCTGGATGGATTGGATGGATGGATGGATGGATGGATGGATGGATGGATGGACAGATGGACAGACGGATGGACAAATGAATGAATGGATTGTGGAAACCAGAGTCTCAAAAGATAGAAAGTTAGCAGCGCCTGGCTGGCTCAGTGGGTAGAGGATGCGACTCCTGGTCCTGGTCATGAGTTTGAGCCCCATGTTGAACATAGAGCTTATTTAAAAAAAAAGGGGGTGGGGTGGGGCGGAAGTTATGAGGTCCTGCATTCCTCCAGGTGAATAGAGAATAGAAGGAGATGGATTGGTGAAATACAGAAGCAGTGAGTTAATCAAACTTAGCGCCTGAGCAGATGTGAGGACAAGGAAGAAGAGCTTAGAATGACAGCCAAGTTTCTATTCTGGGGGATTCAAGGACCACGGAGGAGCAGACTCAAACCCTAGAACCAAGAGTAGGGATGGGGATGGTAAATGTAGTTTTCATATTTAATTTTGAGTAAAACCAGAGATAGGTGTCCAACAGTCAGTTGATACCAAAAGGTCTGGAATTCTGGAAAAATGCCGGGGTTATTGAGGAGATTCGTTAGGTTCTTAGCAATCAAAAATTAACATTTTTATGACAGGCGTTCCCTGTAGCATTATCAATGGTGTGGGAAAGGGGACACAAAGTTGGGGGGGAAGGAATGATCTTAAAGAGTTAACAGCGGGAAGACGGTTTCATTTATATTACAGGAATATAATGAAACGCGATTCAGACTTTCAAAGTGTCAGCCTTGTGGGCTTTTTTTCACAGAGCAAGGCCAGGTCAAAATGAAGCGGGCTTTGCCTGCTTTATGTCATTGATCCCTCACCGCTACCCCAAGAGGAAAGATCTGGTGATGCTTTACTTTACGGATGAGAAAAATGAGGTCCGGCTGTCTTCAGTATCTTGCTACAGGTCACCCCGCCAAGCAGCAGAGCCCGACCACAAACCCAGGTCTGTTGACGCTGGGGTCCGGGCTTGCCACTGTGGTGCTGTATTACCTCTCTCTGGAATTTTCTTCCTCTATTTCCCATAATAAAGAAGTATTATGCTAAGGGAAAAAAAGAAAAGGTTGTTACTACAGGAATGACATCACGGACAGTCCAAAGTTGACCCCTGCGCTGGCCTGTCAGGGCAGGAAAGACACAGCGGAGGGCAAAGTCCTCCCTGCCCAACGACAGAAAGCAGCAGCGACGTGCCCCTTTGGGGGCGTCAGGCCTAATCATGCACCACCTTGGGAAGAGCTTGGGAAGCTAACCGTCTCCCACCTGCTGGCCCATGTCTCTCTTATCCAGTCCTGGAGCAATCCTTCTGGAGCCTTCCGGTTGGCTGCCTGGGGCCCGCCCGTGGAGCTCAGCCAGGAGGCCTTGCACAGTTCCCCAACTTGGCCTCGAGAGGTATTTAGAACCAATCCCGCAGAAGGGAAAACCAAACAAAACACAACCTACCAGGCAAATGTAACAATTTGTTCCTTTATTTTGTTTTTTCTGACAGTAGATGCAATCTATCATGATTCTGAAGCGGTTTTGGGCTGATGCCCGTTCCATTGTTTGGCCCAGAGAGGCACGCCAGGAATGAGCTGGAAGGAGACACAAGGCCCTGAAGTACCTCAGGGACGCTTGTTTGGCGAACAAGAGGCGTAAACTCTCTGGCCTCTAGAGCTGAGCTGCTGGCAGCCGTCTCCCAGCTCTCCCCATTGTGTCTTGACTTCCCAGTGGTGGCCACCCCACCACGCGGGCTTCAGCAAGCCATCTGTCTCCGCTGCTTTTAATCTCTTCCCTCAAGGCCGAGCTGGTAGCTTCTGAGGGCAAAGGCAGGTACTAGTCATTTTTCTCTGTCAGGAACTCTGCCACTTTGTGCAAAGGATTCATTGTTGAGGCTCAAGAAAAAGGTTCAGGGAAGGACAGGGGATCAGAGTCACCTTGATGGGGCGAACCCCCAAACACTGGGGCTCCTGAAGGCTGGCCCAAAGCGAGCCCGTGGCGGCTTCCAGGCGAAATATCAATTTGTCAACTTCAGAGAAAACCATCGGCTCTAGTTCCCAGAGACCACCCTGTGAATTGAAATAAGAAGGAACTGGGAGAAATTGAAACTATTTTAAGCTCAGCTTCTGAGACCTATTTTAGGAAGCATTATTGATCATACTGCGGGGAAACCGTCCACCGACCCAGGTGCCCGTGTGCGGTGTTGGCCTGATCGCATGGCACCGTCTGTGTGTCCAAAGGAGGCTGTGGCCCAGAGGAAGAATTCGGATTGAGGCTGCTCTGGGCCGAAATTAGCCCAAGTTTATGAAAAGAGCCTTGTTCCAGCTGCCCCGGGAACCACAGCTTAGAAGCGTTTTTGTGCTACTAAAGCCTTTTTAGTAAATGAATTGTGTCCGAGCATTTGTGAACGGCCTTCTGCATCGCTTGATGTCTTTTTCTGCCCTTTTCTTAATTAGTTGCTATGACCCGGAGCACATTATTAGAACGGTGTTTTTCCCATCAGAATCTTTTTCTCATCGGTCACTATGTCACTTTGATTACTGTCTGTTGAACCTTCTTCCCCACATTGTCATCTCACCCAAATGAGCTGGGGTTCACCGTTGCTCCTTGCGTGGGACTTCAGGTCACGGCACAGAGTGGTTCTCAGCCCTCCACCGGTCTGCCAGAGCTGTTTCTAGACATACCCTGGAATAGAAAGAAGTGTCCTTTCTCTCAGAGGGATCACACTGTGAATTCATTTCTGCTTTGTTAGGTTCTTTTACCCTTGGATCTCCACCCTGCCACGTTCCCAGGCATCCTTCCCCGTTTCTTCTCTCTGATGCCCTCATTCCCCAGGTGCGTTTACCAACAGCTTTTTATTTTGAACTTCACCGATGAGCAGTGCCCTTGTCTCTTCCGTACTGCTGTCATCAGGTTACTGTCCCTGTTTTCTGCAACCTTCGAGGTGGGTGGAGAAAGGAAAAGGAAAATCTCCTCCGCTGGCCAATGCTGAAGAAAAAATTCACTGACACTTGGTAAAGATGGTAAGGCAGCCTCATTCAGGGGGACCTCTAGAACGGGTGTTTGTCGTAGGGGAGAGAGATGGGCTCCACCGTGAGCACAGGAAGGACTAGCGGGGATCGACAGCCAAGGAGCAGGATGGGGGTCAGTGAACGGAAGGGGGATTCTCGCTGAAGGCAAGCCAGGGTGATAGCAAGAGTAGGAGATTTCTCCCTACACGTACCCAACAGGCTTCTTGCTAAACAAAAAGACTAAACCCTCCAAGAACAGAGACCGAGGTGAGGCCTAGTCAAAAAGAGGACCCAAGGGTGAAAGTTGGGTGAAAGGGGGTGAGTCTTTGTCACTAGTCTGACGTCCACACTTCCTGTGCTCAGATTTGCTTTTCAGTTTCTAACCTTTTTCTACTGACGGCACACATTTAATAACAGAACAAAGAAGGCCTGATTGCCTTCAGTCATGGAAGTTCAGAACAGCGAGGCCTCTTGGAAAGCCAGCTTTTTCAACTCCAGGGAGTTTCGTCTTGAACTTGAGAAAGGAAGGAGATCTACCCCTTCCCCCCACTCCCCCCCAAAGAGCGGACAGTTGTATTAGCGTCCTAGGGCAGCCATAACCAATGACCACAGACTGGGTGACTTGAGATTACAGCAGAAATGTATCCCCTCAAATTATGGAGTCCAGAAGTCTGAGATCAAAGCGTGGCCAAGGCCTTGCTCCCTTATGAAGGTTCTGGGGAAGAATGTTTCCTTGCTTCTTTTTCTTTTTTTCTTTTCTTTTTGTTACTTTTATTTGCATTTATTTTATGCAGAATTTACTCCCGGGTCATAGGTTTGTTTCTTCAGTTTCTTCTGGGATACCTTTTTCTTCTGTGCAACTTCCTCTTCTGGTTTAGGAACAATCTGCTCTTTTTCGGTAAGGATCGTCTCCGTATGGCAGGAAGAGCTCATATATGGATTAATCCGACCATGAGCCCTGTAAATTCTATGCCACATCTTGGGGGCTTTGTTCACCAGGATGTGCTCAATGACCAGAGAATCTACATCTAAACCCTTAAGTTCAGCATGACTCTCTGCATTTTTAAGCAGGTGCACTAAAAATTCAGCCCTCCTTTTGGGCCACCGACCCTGTGTCCAAGCCCCACTCTTTGGTCTGGGCACACCTACCGGCTCCACCAGTTGTAGTGACAAAGTGCCACACACTGCTTCTGTGAAGTGACATCTTTCAGATATTGGTGGCTTTTCAGAGATGCATACTCCGTGAGGGCCTGGGCAGTTTCACGTGTGTTCTTAAAGCGAACACGAAGATTTGAACTTCTTGACTTGCATGATTTTTGTCTGGTCTTCAGGGTCAAGTGAAGAGTGAACCATTGTCCGAGATCACCACAGGCCACTTTTTCCTTGCTTCTTCCAGCTTCCGGTGGCTCCAGGCATTCCCTGGTTTGCAACAGCATCACTTCTATCTCTGCCTGGCTTTATATGATCTCCTCATGTGTTTCTCTGTCTCACTAGTCAACGGGATTTAGGGGCCATCCTAAATCCAAGATCGTTTTCGGTCCACGGACCGGGAACTTTATAAACAACAGAAATTCATTTCACGGTCTGGAGGCAGGAGATCCAGGGTAAGAGTGGGTTCAGAACCCACCCATTAGGTTGAGTTCTGAGTTGCAGGCCGCAGCTTCTTCCTGTAAGCTCACGCGGTAGAAGAGTCTAGGGAGCGTTGTGGGGTCTTTTTTGCAGCTTGTCCGTTTACGAGGGCCCCACCCTCATGACCGAATCACTTCCCCAAAGCCCACCTCCTAACACCATCCCGTGGGGCATTAGGTTTCAACAGAGGAATTTTGGGCCAGGAACGGTGGAATCACAAATATCAGTCCATAGCAATCCTTAACTAATTCTATCTGCATAGACTCCATTTCCAAATAAGGTCACATTCAGAGGTTTCTGGGCATGGTGTGAATCTGAATCCACTATGGGGGTGTTGATACATCTGCTTCCACAGAAACCTTACCGCCCTGCCATCCCACTTCTGGGTATGTACCCTAGAGAAATGAAAATATGCATTCACACAAAAGCCCGTCCACAAATGCTTTCAGCAGCTCCGTTCATAATTGCCCCAGGCTAGAAACAGGAGGATTGATCAACAAATTGTTGTGCGTCCACACGATGGAATACTGCTTAGCGAGAAAAAGGAATGATTTGTGCCGCAACTTTGATTTGCGCCACAACTGGATGAATCTCAAAGGCATCATACTGAGTGAAAGGAGCCAGTTTCAAAGGGTTAAAATCTATAGGATTCCGTTTGTATAACGTTCTTAAAAAGAAAAAAAAAAAAAACTGAAGGGATGGAGAACACATCAGCGGTCGCCAGGGGTTGAGGCCTGGGGAGGGTGTGACTATAAATTAGTTTTTTGGGCTGCTCAAACTGTTCTGTATCTTAATTGTAGTGGGGGTTCCGGGAACACATCCACGTGTTAAAATTGATAGAACTGTACGGCCCCCCAAAAAACATTTTTAAAAGGTTGTTTCAGGGGCAGGGAGTCTAACATGAAAAAACAAGGATCACCACATCTTGCTGAGATATTGAGTTGTCATTTATTTTTTGTGAATGATGAAATGGCACCGGAGTTTGTATAAAGTTAGGTTTTCAAAATCGTGTCTGTCCCGTGCTAGAAAGACTAGGGGATTAAGATATGGATAACATCTTATGGGTGGTTGCTAATTTCTTCTTTGTACTGGATTCTTCTTCTAACTAAAAACATCTACTTCCTGAGACTTTTTTTTTTTTAAGAAAAAAAAAAAAAAAAAACAACACAACTCTGGAGGGGTGTGGTGTGCCTTCTGTGCTAGTTCAACCATGAAGGGGCCAGACTGAGCGATCTGGGAGTCGTACCCATTGTTTCTGTGTGCTCAAACTGGGAATGACCATTGCATTGAACTTTCTCCAGGCACCTATCTTGGAAGCCTTTTTGGCAGAGAGATCTGTTTAGGAGTTTAATTAATTTGAACTAATATAGAGAAACATATTCAGTAACTCATGTAGGAAACAGGCAAGCCCCTGTTGCTGGCACCACGAATACCCCACTTTTTTGAATCGGCTCTCTCAAGATGGCTCACCACGTGGCGTTCTTTTCTACCCCTGCTTCCTGGCCTCCCAAGGACCCCCACTCGCATCCTTATTCCTCTCCAAGGTGGGAGTAGTCCTCCCTCTGTTAGAAACTCTACAGCCCTCTTGGGAGCCCTGGCCTTACCCAAGTGCTTGCCAGCTTCCCTTGGTTACTGTCCAGGGACCTGTAGATAACATGCAGAATACCCACAGATGATGCTGAGGGAAGCCACTTGTCCACCACCCATCTTCGGCTCTGATCTAAGCTGTCTCCCACCACCCAGAGCTTTATTTGTCCCTGCCCCGTCCTCCCCTAACTCAGCGGCCCCTCCCCAGTTCTAAGACACTATAGGGTTGCTGGTCATGACAATATTTTCCCCAGTTTACCAGCAAAGAGAAGAGTCCCTCTGACAGACCCTTCATCCGATTGTCTACGTAAAGCCCTTTAAAACTCAAACCCAATACACTCGAAGGTAAGTGAGCTGGCAATTCAAGGAGAGAGGGCAGTGTAAAGAAAAGAAAATGGCGCAACTAGAAAGGTCTGCTGAGATTCACAGAGGTGTTCTTTGGAGCTCCCCTGCCCCATCCCTCACTCCTCTCCACCCCTCCTGCAGCTCTGCACACATCATTACCACCTCATTGAAGACAGAATTTTCTCAGACACTTGTGGGTGGAAACCTTTGCCTTCAGTTTGCTTTGCTACTCCCGCTGGCTTTGGGAAAACAGTTTTCCATTCTGTGCTGAAAAGCCTAATGATATTGTCCACCAGGGAACATTCTCTGGGGAAGCCCTGAAGTTTACCCAGTAGCTAAGACAAACTGGCCTAACCCTGATAGATGAGTTTCCTTTACTCAGCCTTAATACCCCCTAAACCCAATGGCCAGTGGAGCATTTGATGAGAATTCAGTCAATGCAATTCACTTCCCATGCTATTACCATATGGGGCTCCAATTTGGCTCCAAAACTAGGGTCAGTTCAGAAGTGAGTCTGGGGTGATCACTTACCCCAACACCCCCAGCACTGGTAGACAGTTCTCTGAGGCCCCCTAGACAGAAACTCCAGCAGCCATAAGTTATATCCCAGCCTCAGGTGTCTCTGGACCCCACTGTGCAGGCACATGGAGGGCCTCCTTTCCATGCCACACCAAAATGGCCAATCTTTTGAATCATCCTTGCTGGTTAAATAATGATCCTGAGCCCAGGCTACTATGGGCCATTGCTGAGTTTCCTCCGTGCTGAATTTGGACGGGAATACTCTTGTCTGAAGCATACCTTTTAGTACTCAGTACTTTAGTAACATGTAGATTATATTTTATATGGTGGTGTTGGTTCAGTCGTGCATTCAATCTAGTCTTCTCTCCAAAATCACAAGCCCCCTTGAGAGTGGACACATTCTAAAAGTCATAGTGTTGAACACATAGTAGGTGCTTCATAAATATTTGCTAATTGGGGCACCTGGATGGCTCAGTTGGTTAAGTGTCCGACTCTTGATTTTGGCTCAGGTCATGAACTCATGGTTTGTGAGATGGAGACCCACATCAGGCTCTGTGCTGACAGCATGGAGACTGCTTGGGATTCTCTGTCTGCTTCTCTTTCTGCCCCTGCCCAATTGTGGTTGGTCTCTCTCGCTCTCTCTCAGAACTAACTAACTAACTAACTAACTAAATAAATAAATAAATAAAGTAAAATAAAATACTGATTTTTTAATTGCTGTGCATCTGGTTTCTTCTTTTCAGAGCACCGTTTTTAAGTAATTACACCATTAGAACAAATAACAGTTACCCAACTCTGTATTCCAGGTGGGGGAGTGGAAGGGGATGCAGTGCTTTTAAAAGACCAAGCTTTTTTATCTCTATCTGAATGGCAGTTGGAAAATAAGTTGGGGTGGATCACAGAGTATACATATTAATGGAACAGTCACCATTGAATTGTGTAGGTGTGAAAATGTTCTTGGTGAGAATACCAGTAAAGATGGGGTAACGAAATGACGGTTTGCCTTGTCAATAACTTGGACTATGTTTTATCCCAGCCATAATTGCATTTTAGGCTCTGTCCACTGGGTGTACTGATGACAGATAACAATCAATAAACCATGAATCAGACTCTAGCCCCATAGGCCTAATGTGTTAACCCAGGGACCATCATTGCCTGCCCTCCACCGAACCAATGGCCATCTTGCAAATCGAGAGCATTAAAATGAAAGGATTGTTAAAACAATAATTCTGCCTCCAAGGCTCCTTCTTGTTGAACCTGTTCTTTGTTGGTATGTCTTCCGTCAGTTGCTTCCCCAGAGACCTCCCAAGTGCAGCAAAATGACTTGAGAGAACAGTGGCTCAGCTGGGATTCTTTTCCCTTTAATCATATGTGAAGCATAAAGCAAGATGACTGGTGAATTTTTCTCAAAATCCCTACCAATCACCCACCTCTACCTTGGACTGATAGCTTCAGCTGATGGCAGGAAGATAAAAGACACACAGCTACCAAGCTTGGATCTTTTTTTTCCTCATCAATTAAAAAAAAAAAATCATAGACTTTATTTTTTAGAGCAGTTTTAGGTTTACAGAAAAATTGTGCGGCAAGTACAGATAGTTCCAATCTAAACTTGGATCTTAGGGGCACCTGGCTGGTTCAACCAGTAGAGCATGCAACTCTTGATCTCGTGATTGTGAGTTTAAGCCCCAAGTTGGGCAGAGAGCCTACTTTATAAATAAGTAAATAAACAAACAAACAAACTTGGATCTTAAACCACAAAAGTTACCATTATAGAGAAAAGGGATGCAGAATCTGTGACTCCCAGGTTTGTGGATTTCTGAAAAGCCACTGTACCCAGTGCTGTCCCTCACTGGACTGTAACAAGAGAGATTCCAAATCTAGAAAGACATCCCTCCCTGTTCGAGGAAGAAATCTAGTGCATTGTTAAAACGCATTTCATATTTGTCAGTGTACCTTTCCCTTCTGAGTTAGGACCACATGACTCCTATTAAATAGGGGGCATTTCAGGGCAGCTGGCTGGCTCAGTCAGAGCATGCAACGCTTGACCTCGGGTTTGTGAGTTCGAGCCCCATGTTGAGTGTAGAGATTACTTAAAAATAAAATCTTTAAAAAAAAACGGGGTGTCTGCCCTTCTCCGTCCCACCCACCTCCATGTATCTATACTCTCCTGGGGAAATGATTTTTAAGAATGGAGTTTTCATGGGTATTCTCCCATACTGGGATATTTAAGCTGTTTGCTTCCTTTCTCTGTTTTTTCTTGCCATTACAATAATGTCAGGATGAAAATCTTTGCGCATGAAGCTTTTCCTTCATTTAAGATTCTTAAGATAAATTCTCAAAGCTTAAGCTTAGTAGGTCAAAGTATGTTAAGATTTTAAAGATGTTTCATACTTCATGTTCCCAATACCTTACTACAAAGGGGAAATTACTCCCTTTTTGTTTGGAATCTATAAGATAATATTTACTCGGGAGATCTGCTTTCTCATTGTCGTAGTGCTCAGTTCAAATCAAAAAGAGTTTGTTTATTGAGTGCTCATTGCCTAGTGGGTGGGTGGGAGAAGGTCGGGAGAGTCAACAGGATTGGCACTGATATCCACTGCAGATGATCTGTGGGCGGGCGTGTCTCTGGTAATTAACCAAAGATGGGAACATTATTCTTGGGGATGTAGGGAAGGCACCACAATTAACTCCCTAACCCAGCTCCCATCTCAGAAGGGAACAACTTCTCCCCAAGAAGTGCCCAAGACCATCAAGGTGCACGGCACCTGTGTTAGGTGCGGGCCTGACGGAGCCGTGACTTGATGTATCAACAAGATATATCTCATCATAAAGCTATCTCAGCAGATCTCGTATTCCAGCTGAGAGAGCCAATGGCTTGACCAGAATTTTGGCAGCTACTTCTGCTGCTGGGGAAACCCAAATGAATAGTAGTTACTCATGGTGTTTTCCTCTGGGGCCTGACTAAGCCTCTGTAACAGTGGTGGCTTAGTTCTGGATTGTGCCCTGAAACTGAACATGAAGATCCGACCGTTTCACACACCCCCCCCCCGCCCCATGTGGCCTCTGATTACACTCCGTCGTCGTGATCCCCGGCTCTGTTCCATTTCTCCGCCTCAGCGCCTCTGTGGACGACCCAAGGCAGCTGGCTGTGAAGGGGCAGAGAAGGAATGGGCCAAAGAGCAAGATGCAACACGACCCAGAGGTCACTCGACATCACAGACGTTTTAACTGGAAAGAATCTTAGTGGTCCTCTGGATCTCTTGGTCTCAACCTCACTGGGGCCGCAGATCTCTTTAGTGATCAGATGAGAGTGCTTGAACGCTTGCTCCAGAAAAACGCACCTCGCCACATTTGGGGTGCGATCCCAGGATGTTTCACAGCTTCCTGGTACCCATCCGTTTGACGAAGGCTTTTATTTTCAGGTGAGGCTACAGAGACCCCAAGGAGGTACAAGGTCTTGCTCAAGGTTACACAGAGGAGATCATTGAAGTCCAGCTCAGCTCACCTGAGGCCCAATCTAAGACCTGTCGGCAAATACTGTGAAGTTCCCACTGGACATTGAGCCCTCTGTTGAGAATTACGGAAAGTTAGGGTGCTTCCGACCAAGGCAGTAGAACTCCTGCCCACGAAAGGAAACTAAGATCAATTAGGAAGCGATATTCCTGCCGTAGATTCCTCTTTGGGAAGTAAAAGCTAATGCCATCCATTAAGTCGGCCGGCACCGATTGAGCGCCTAAGAGCATCTCCCCAAATCTCTAATCATTGGGAGGTTAATTATTTATTGAAAATTAGAACTCTTTGTAACCTCAGGCCTGAAGAGAGGTTTCAGTCTCAAGCCTCAAGTGATTTCTGTGGCTTTGTTCCAGCGGTGGGAACCCCACCCTGGAACAATTACTGTGATGGTGCTCCGTATTTCCAATGTAAATTAAGTGTCAAGGTAGTGAAGGCCGAGTAGATTCTGCGGCCATCTCTGCTATTCAGCAAAGCAGAAAAGTTCCCAGTCTGAGGGGAGTTCCCAAACTCAGTTGCTCACGACATACATTTTATCAGTAGTGAGAGGGGAAGCAGTTTCCAGTTTCATCTTTCTGGGAAGAAGCAGGAAGCACTTTTGACTGACATTTATCTTCCCGCTTGGGTGCCGAAAGGCAGCTTTTTATCCCTGGAGGGGCCTGGTTGTGAAGGCTGGAGGCTCGCCCTGAATCTGAGGTTCTCTGCCAGCTCTCGTGTGACCTCAGGCAAAGCTCTTCGCTTCCTTGAGCCTTGGTTTTCTCATCTGAAAAATGAGAATTTTCTCATCTCAGTTCTCTCTCTCAGCGTCCTGATAATGTAGTTTTTTGTTGTTTGCTTGGTTGGCTTTTAATATTTATTTTTGAGAGAGAGAGAGAGAGAGAGACAGAGCACGAGTAGGGGAGAGGCAGAGAGAGAAGAAGAGACACAGAATCTGAAGCAGGCGCCAGGCTCCGAGGGGTCAGCCCAGAGCCCTACGCCGGGATCGAACTCACAAGCCATGAGATCATGACCCGAGCCAAAGTCGGACGCTTAACCGACTGAGCCACCCAGGAGTCCCTGATAATGTAATTGCTAACATAAATGGCTCCTCCCCCTGGCTTTATAGTCTATTCTTTCATTGTAGCAAATACTTTATTCTGCCTTGCATCTTACGAAATAGCTTCCTAATCGGTCTTAGTAAATGGTAACTCTGTAAGGGCAGGAACTCAGCCCTCCTTGTCTTTGTAGCCCGCAGAGCTGAGGGCAGCAATTTATATACACAGTTTGTCAGTCGGGGCTCGATCAGGAGGCACACGGTAATTTGAATAGAGGGCGTGTAATATAAGGAATTGTTAAACTTTGATAAGTGTAACTATAAAGATGTAAAGGGAACCCCAAAGGGTACCCAAGGCTGAGGGAGAATACAGAAGGAAGAACAGACTCGGAAGAGGTCCTTCTCCATGGCTGTGGGGCTCAGCCTTTACTGGAGAGGCTGTGGTCATAGCCCACTGAATGGTGGAGTTTGCAGGTTTTCCTGGACCAGGGCTGGTCCACGGTCGCTAGGCACTGGGAAACAGCCCGCTGGGCACTGGTCAGATGACACTGTTGGGCAGGTGTGTAGAGGCGAGTGCCACAGCCAGTGCAAACCCTGGAACGCACGGTCCTACATGCAGAGGGCCAAGGTGAAGGCCAGGGCCGCAAGGTCACCAGGCAACCATGCGCTCCCGGCGTGCAGTTGAGACAGAACGCCCCTGAACGTCCCCACTGACGGACTCTGCAGCAGGAGAAGATCCAACACCAGGAAGAGAAGCCCCCTTCCTCCTGCCACGTCCCTCTGGTAAATGACGTAATGTCATAACTTCTATAAAGAAGACGTGCTTCTAGGGTCCAGTGCGTTATCTCAGAGCAGAAACTAACGGGTTAATTCGCAGCTGAGGGGCAATAATGTGATAACTGGTATAATAGGTGATCAAAAATGTTTGGATTAAATTAGGAAAAGCCACACAATCTGTCAGTACCTCCCTTAACCCCTGTTTATTTCCCCTTCCTTCAGTCCCATAAATTTTACCACCAATAAATGTCAAACCTCTCTAACTTCTTTTGTAATTTACTCTCTAGAAGCTCATTTCCCTCTGGGGTATTCCATTTTGTTTTGTTTTCTTAATGAGGCACATGTCTTTTTTCTCTTGGTACACACTTAAAAGAGACTCCGGTAAAGAGAGGGGGGTGGGGGAGGAGAGAGAGGAAGAGAGGGGGAGGGAAGGAGACCCATGAGAACAACCTGACACCCAGTATTTCACTTATTTATTTCTTCACTCAAACTTGAACTTGTTTCCATACAATCTCTTTCGTTTCAAAGCCATCCACCTGTCCTTCCTGAACACTCTTGAGTGTCCCCAGGCACTTGACCTCAAGTGGCAGTGGAAGGAGCCAGAGCTGATCCGAGAACCGGTCCTTCTCTCCCTTTAAGGAAGAGGCGGTGGCCACCTCAAGTCAGACTGGACAGTCGGTCTCCTTGGACAAATGCGAAACGTCCAGTCCCCGACCATTTTAGAAGAAAATAGACAACAGAGCAAACATCAGACTTGGAGGATAAATACCAGCACAGATATTATTGGAAAGCATTTGGAAAAGACTAATAGTTTAAGTCACGAATCAACCAAGGAGAGTGTAGCATGGAACGGGTCCTGCAGAGGCTGTCCTGTGGGAGATCATGTTATTAATAGGCACCAATTTGTGTCACATGTCAAGTCAGTGTTCTTAGGCACACTGTTCTGCCAAAATATTTCATTGTCTTCTGAAGAATCAGATTTAATCAGCGGGCACAGTTGATTTCCCTGGCAGGAATTAGCCAAACAGTGAGGTGGGGATACAGCTAAAGCTAAAATGTCTTCCAAGGATGAAGTGGTTTTGCAAACTTAGTCTGTCTACCAGCCTTCAGCAGGGCTGGGAAGAGCATCCCTTTAGGCTAGAAAAAATGAGAAGGGAGAAAAGTAGAAGAACTTCATCGTTCCACTAGAATTTATATCCAGATATGTAGCTGTCTTATGTATTTCATTGCAAGTGATGGACATTCTGGGCCATTAGAACCTAAAGCAGACGATCAGGGAACCTCTCGCCATTTTTCCGCAAGCTCTCCCTTCTTATTCCTACGTGTCCCAAAGAAATCGTGTTCTTTTTTTTTTTTTTTCAACGTTTATTTATTTTTGGGACAGAGAGAGACAGAGCATGAACGGGGGAGGGGCAGAGAGAGAGGGAGACACAGAATCGGAAACAGGCTCCAGGCTCTGAGCCATCAGCCCAGAGCCCGACGCGGGGCTCGAACTCCCGGACCGCGAGATCGTGACCTGGCTGAAGTCGGACGCTTAACCGACTGCGCCACCCAGGCGCCCCAAGAAATCGTGTTCTTAAATAAACAAAAGTAATACATGGGTTTATTCCTGGGTGATGAGATTGTGGACAATCTCTATTTTCTTCTTTTCGTTTATCTATTTTTGTTTTTGTTTTTTTCTGCCATGGGCATGTGTTGTTTGTGAAGGTAAACATATATAACATTTTTCGTGAAAATGAAACAAAACAAAACACATTTGTCTTCCCTAAATCTTGGGCTCTGTTGCCACTTGTGGTCTTCTATCTAGCCAGACCCTTTGTAGCCTCTTCACGCCCCCTGTTCAGATTCACTGCCAAAAACAACTCAGCAGTCTTCATTTTTGGAAGAGATTTATTTCTTCACTCTTGGACTTCTAAAAACAGACCACTTTTTCTTCTACTCCTCGCCAGGCGGTGATTGATGCTACACCTGCCTCTGATGTGACAAAATGTAAGCGACGAATAAAAAGCCTTTCATGAGTCTTGCACATGCCAAGGCCGGCAGAAAGCCCCAGCCAGGAGCACTGAGCCATGTGAAGATACTCCGTGGGGTGTTATTCTGCCTCGGGCACAGTCACGCCAACCATAGGCGCCTGGAGATACTAACTTTTGATATGTTGCTCTGCCCTTTCAGATTTTTGACAATGAGGCCAAAGACCTAGAGAGAGAAGTTTGCTTTATTGATATTGCCTGCGATGAAATTCCGGAACGTTACTACAAAGAATCTGAGGTAAGCAGTAAATGTGGGATGATATGTAGAAGAGATTCATTCATTCGTTCATTCATTCATTCAACAGATAGTTATTAAGTAAGTCCTAAACCGGGAGACTTTCATCCGTCTCTGTGTTGATTCAGTTTGGTCTCACATCTTGCTGGATTATTTGATACGAGTCTCAAAATTAAGTTCCTACTCCTCAGGGCCCTGGCCGCCACTCCATTTCAGTTTAGTTTTCCTGTCTCCCCAGCTCTGCCATCATTCCAGGCAAAATATCCCTTAGGCCAAACCATCCAACATACCGGCCTCCAAAAAAAACAGCAGTCACCTGTGACTTCCTGTTTTGCCAGGCCCTGCACAACCCGTCTCCCCATCTGCATGCTCTGTGACGGCAGGGGCTGGGTTTTGTTTGTGTCTTTGGGGTGTGACACAAAGAAAATGCTCTCTCCATCTTCTGAGCGAATACTGAAACTGGAAACAGCTCATCTTAACACAGAACTTTTCTCTCAAAACAGGAAGTGCCTTCGTGAGGGCTTCTCTTTTTTTCCATTCTTGATGGAGAGTAAATCTAAGAGCATGTCTTTTTCTACAGCTTCCCCCCTACTAGAATCCGTCGTGTGCCTCAGTCCATCCAACCTTGTGATTTTACTGTTGGTGCGAGTTGCCATTTATATCCCGTTCGTATTTTATTAATGGCTGCTGGCGGAACTTGGGTGACCCCCCCCTTGTAAATAACATCCCAGCCCTGCGCTGACAGCAGATGCAGGGCTATTTCTGTTGTTTAGCAACAGGCAGCCAATCACAGTATGTTTGGACTCAGGGCCCCAGACTCGTCCTTGAGCCGTAACACATGGACCTTGAGACTCTTTCCTCAGATTCATTAAGGCTGATTTAAGACATAATAAATAAACCCGTTAAAAATGAATTCCACTGTTCTACCGACTGGGCTCCCAGTATGGTTTTGGATTTTTTTTTTTTTTTTTTTTGCCTCCACATTTGGGGACCTTAACCTGCCCTTAGCAAATGCTCAGCTGTTTGATTGCGGGCGTGAGAGCTCTAGGTCTGATGTCCCTTCTTCAAACGATGGGGAGAGGCTGATGTGACTTACTCTCAGTTGGCCTCCAAGGCTGAGCTTTGTAGCGTCATCCACTGACACCCAACACTGCGCAGCCAACCACCCTCATGAATTTTCAGAAAAACAGAGTGAAATGCGCTCTGCGTAACTGGGCCTGCGGAGGAGGAGGAGAAACGTGGCCTCTCCTTGTCTCATCGTACGGAGGATGTTCTACGGTTTCCTATCCAGTCCCCCAGTACGTACGGGGCTTCGGGGACGCATTAGAGCACCTCGCAGCGCAGCGGGGGAAGCTGTGTCCCGTCACTTGCGTGGCTCCTTCGGCCCCGGGTGGGGGGCTGCCGTCTCCCTCTTCGCGAGCTCAGGCCTTCCAGGAAGGCAGAAGACTGAATTAATTTCAGCTCTGCCTCTTAGATTGCTTTGATGTGATCCTGCCTGGGACTCACGGGGATCCCTCTTGATTTGGTGGAAAGTCTTAGGATAAATATGGAAAATGCTAATGACGAAATCAACAAGTCTCATTGCCTGTCAGCGGGTACCCGATTCATCTCCTTGTGCTTTGTGCTCTCAAGAACCGTCCCTGGAAGGCTTCTTTCCACTTACACAGCCATTCGAGGAGCTTTTGTCTTCATTCTCCGCGGTCATTCATTTCTCTTGGTCACAAAGTGTTCTTTTCTGGATGCGGTTGGCCAGGGAAGCGAGAGGTGAATCGTCATTCATCCAATCAGTGTTTACCGAGCACTCACTCACGGAGCGTCACATAGCAATATTAAGGTGGTGTCATGGGAGCAGAAGAGACGCTGAGAGTCCCTTCCCTCAGGACACGTCCAGTCTGGCAGGGGAGCCAACAATAGAGAAGCACTTGAGTACAGAAGGCGTGAAAAGTCACAAGCGCTATAAAGAAGCATGCCGGGAGAGACCATGGTGGGCAAACCGAATTTGAGAGGATGAGAGCAGGAAAGATGTTCTGGGAGAAACGACATACTGAGATCCGCAGAATGAAAAGAGCTGGGGGAGAAGGTAAGAGGAGAAGATAACAGCATGTGTGGAGGTCCTGAGGTGACACACGTGAGGGGGCGAAAGAAGGCCCACGTGGCAGCAGCAGGAACAAAAGGGTGAATGGCACAAAGAAGATTGGAAAGGAGGATGGGGCCATGTTAAGACACGTAGATTTTCTTCAAGTGCAACGGAATGCCTTTGCAGAAATTAAAGCCAAGCATCATGTGATCTGATCTGTGCTTTCAAATTTATTTTTTTTTAATTTTTTTTTTCAACGTTTATTTATTTTTGGGACAGAGAGAGACAGAGCATGAACGGGCGAGGGGTAGAGAGAGAGAGAGGGAGACACAGCATCGGAAACAGGCTCCAGGCTCCGAGCCGTCAGCCCAGAGCCCGACGCGGGGCTCGAACTCCCGGACCGCGAGATCGTGACCTGGCTGAAGTCGGACGCTTAACCGACTGCGCCACCCAGGCGCCCCTGATCTGTGCTTTTAAAACATTGCTCTGGGGGCCCCTGGGCGGCTCAGTCAGTCAAGCAAAAGACTCTTCATTTCAGTTCAGGTCATGATCTCGTGGTTCGTGAGATTGAGCCCTGTGTTGGGCTGGGCGCTGACAGCGTGGAGACTCCTTGGGATTTTCTCCCTCCCTCTCTCTCTCTGCCCCTCCCCTGCTCGTGTGTGCTGTCTCAAAAATAAATAAAGAAACATCTTAAACAGTTATGAAAGATGTCTCGGGATGGAAAATGGACTGGAGAGAAGCACAGCAGAAGGCAGGAAACCACTGAGGCCATTGGAGTTATCTGCATTATTGGTTTTTCACCTTATGTGGTGGTTTGAACTAGTGTGGTTGGAAACAGATGGTTTTGGGGGCGATTTTGAAGATAGAATTGGGCCGGGATTGGTCATGCACTGGATGTGAAGATGAGAGAAAAGCAGGTGTCAGGATGACCTTAAGGTTTAATGGATCGGACAACAAGTTGACAGGGTTGAAGAGTGGATTTCTGAGAAAGATAGATGGATTCTGCGATGCCAACGAGACATCCAAAGCACAGAGAAATGAGTCTAGAGCATAGACTAGAGAAATCTGGGCCGGTGACAGATGCGGGAATATTTGGAAAATCCTGGGGATGAATGAGAGGGAGAAAGCATAAAGTATAAGCAGGAAATGAGTTTGAGTACCAGCATTGAGGGAGGGGGCTGCATGTGGAGATCAGGAAGAAGATGACGAGGCCCCAGGAATCTAAAGAACCGGGCAGAACGTTGGAAGGAAGACACGGAGAGTGCACGAAGGAATAGAAGTTTCAGGAGGAAGTGAGTGACCCGTTGCACTGAGCGCTGCCGGGAGGTCCGGTAAGATAAGAGTGGAATACTGTCCCATAGAGCGGTGGCTCTCAGCTGGGGGAGTTCACCCCACAAGGATGCTTCCAGTATCTGGAGACATTTTTGATTGTCCCAACTTGGGGACGCTACCAGCAGCTGATGGGTGGAGGACAAAGATGCTGCTAAAGATACCATAATGGACAGGACAGTGCCCCCTGCCCCCAACAGGGAATTACCTGGCCCCAAATGTCACTCGTGCCGAGGCTAGTGACACCCTAGGGAAACCCTGCCCTGGAGGAAATGGTCACTGGAGATGAACGGAGCTTGGGATCCAGCTCTCCCACTCTGCCACTCTGCCTCCCACGCGGAGCCAGCCCTGCCTGTCCCGGAGTCTCAGGATTTCTTAGCGGCTTTGGAAGAAAGGGGCTCCAGAGCGCTCAGCCCTGCACGCTTTCCACCAGGTACCCCTTCCCGGAGGATCCCTGGCCTACACTGCAGGTGGAATGCTTCCTCACTTGCCCTAGCAGTTAGACCACAAAGGAAGAGGCGTAATCGGGAGCCCCCAACAAAATCTTAGGGAAAGTATGCTCCGTGGGACTCCCTCGTGACGCCAACCCCACATCATTCCGCTTCCAGGCTCCAGACCGCATAGGAACCCACCTGAAGGGAGAGAAGGGAGTGTCCTAGGCTCATTTGGTTGTGTGTCATCAGCCAGGGGCTGGGAACAAGGGAAGGAGCCGATTTGGAAGGCAAACCACTTCCAAATACGTTTCCACTGGGCACCCTAAATAATTCACATCCTCCTCCCCACCGCAAGAGCTTTCTTCTAAAATGACTGGCCTTGTCATTCTCTGCTTCAGACCCCCTCACTGGCTGGGAGGAAGCCCCGTGCCTTAGCAGGGCCCTCCGCCCTCTCCACTCCCCAGTCCTCCCCACCTCTGCGCCACTCAGCTGGCGAACTTCTCCACTGGGGCCTTTCCTGGGCACCCCACCCCACCCGAGCAAACAAGAGCCGTCTTCTCCCATCACCGTACCTGCCCAGCTAGTCCACGGCCAGCACGTGGCAGACGCTTACGAGACGGTCGTTGAATGAATAAGTGAAAGCCGGGGCAGCCGAGTTGGCTGTGTCAGCATCATAAATAGGAGCACGTTTTCCACGGAGAAAGCTCAGGCGCTCGTGGGCCGACTCCGTTCTGCGATTTTTGATGCTTATGCATTCGGACCAGGGCTATGTGGGTCACCCGTCTCCTCCCAGCTCCGGTCACACGCACCACTGTCCAGGCCGAGGCAGCGGCCTGAAGCATTTGCTTTCCTCCTCCCGTTTCTCCCTGGAAACCTCCGAGCCACACGAGAGGCGAGAGTGCCTCTCTTCGTTAAGGTGACTGGAGCTGGGAATTTTCCACTGGGTGCCCTCCGCCTGGCGGAGCCTTGTGCCACCACTCGCCAGAGATTGAGAAGGACACTCTGGAGACTCGGATCAGGTGACAACACGGTGCTCTCCTTATTCTCGTTTTGCAGTGCTGCTGTCTCCTCGCCACACCAAGGGCCTGAGCTTCAACCCCCAAGAGCCTCTTAGCCTCAGGTTTTGTTCTCATGACCATTGCAAGACTCTGCAAACAAAACAAAACAAAACAGCGCGATTTCCCAGAAACAGGGAGCACCTCCATTCACCTCGGCACAGCCCCACCAAGGCCCCGCCCCCATCAATCGTAAAGCCCTTTGCACCAAGTCACATTAGCACCCCCCAAAGCAGGAGAGGGGAAGTGAGGCCAAAATCCGAACAGGTTGTGCTTGTCAGGCACTTGATACGTGGGTTCTTTCCTCTGCCGAGATTTCCATCCCAACCCTCTCATGCTCTGCCAAGGCTTCAAGGTGAAGATCCCAGCCCAGGAATGAGGAACTCCGTACAATATGTCAAAAGCGTGCCTGCGGAGGACACAGGCAGGGAGCCCGGGCCTGCAAAGTTGAGTTGGCAGTTTGGGGGCACAGGAACACATCTCAACACCCAGCCTACGGGACTGGTCCGGCCCAGCCAATTCCCAGAGTCAAGCGTAGAGAGCTCTAGCTCGGAGGCCGTTGGTGTTGGCTTAAGGTAGATTCCGCGCTCTGTGTCCTTGATTGACCAGAGACGGTGATGTCTGTGTTGGCCTCCCGGGTGCTGCCCCCCCACAGCTGTCCACCAGGGACACAAATGTTGGGGGGGGTGGCATATGGGCATATGCTTCTAAATGTTCAGACGTGCCTTGTGTAGAAAGGAGCAGGGAACATAATTACCTGCTGGAGCTAAGTTTATACATAGAGGACTTTTTTGTGCTTTGTTTTTATTTGTTGTTGTTTTTAATCTTCATTGATTTATGTGAAGCAAAGAGGGGAGCCTCTAGACCATTGTCTCACACAGAGGGGCAATTTTTCCTGTCAGGGGCCATCTGCCACGTCTGGAGATATTTTTGATTGTCACCACTTGCGGGGGGTAGGGTCCTTATGGCGTCTAGTGGGTGGAAAGGCCGGATACGCTGTTAAACGTCCTACAAATGCACAGGATGTCCCCAAACACTGGGAGTGGCTAAGTCGAGAAACCGTGTTGTAGACCAATCCAAGGAAAGGAAATTTAGTAAAAGCAGTAGTAGCAAGACTCTTTCTTTCTTTCTTTCTTTCTCTCTCTCTCTCTCTCTCTCTCTCTCTCTCTCTCTCTCTCTTTCTTTAAGTAAGCTCCACACCCAGCATAGAGCCCAACACAGAGCTTGAATTCATGACCCTGAGATCAAGACCTGAGCTGAGATCAAGAGTCAGACACCTAGGGTCACCTGGGTGGCTCAATTGGTTAAGCGTCTGACTTCGGCTCAGGTCATGATCTCATGGTTCATGGGTTCGTTGGGCTCTGTGCTGACAGCTCGGAGCCTGGAGCCTGCTTCAGATCCTGTGTCTCCCTCCCTCTCTCTCTCTCTCTCTCTCTCTCTCTCTCTGCCCCTCCCCCACTCACGCTCTGTCTCTCCTCTCAAAAATAAACAAACATTAAAAAAAAAGAGAAACTTAAACTTAACCAGCTGAGCCACCCAGGTGCTCCTAGTAGCAAGACTCCTTAGTGAATTTTTTTCATTTGCATTCACTAAGTGCCTACTGTGTGCCAGGCTCTGTGCTGGGCACTGAGGCTACAGAGGCCATGATTGTGTCTAGTCTCTGCCTTTGAACTTGATCTTTTTTTTTAAATGACAGAAATTCCGGGGCGCCTGGGTGGCTCGGTCGGTTGAGCGTCTGACTTCGGCTCAGGTCGTGATCTCACAATTCATGAGTTCCAGGCTCACATTGGGTTCTTTGCTGACAGCTCGGAGCCTGGAGCCCCCTTTAGAGCCTGTGACTCCCTCTCTCTCTGCCTCTCCCCTGCTAATGCTCTGTCTGTGTCTCTCAAAAAATAAATAAAAGTTAAAAATATTTTTTTAAATAAAAAATTAAAAAAATGTTTTTAATGACAGAAATTCCTCTTTCCCTTTATTTACAGGGATGTAAAAGAAGTCCCCATCTTATCAGTGATAAAGAGAGCATAATAATTAAAAAAAATTTTTTTTTTAATTTTGAGAGAGAGAGAGCACGAGCAGAGGACGAGCAGAGAGAGAGGAGTGAGCAAGAATCTGGGGCGGGAGCCAGTGGGGAGCCTGATGGGGGCTCGAAACTGCAAATCGTGAGATCATGACCTAAGCTGAAGTTGGACACTTAACTGACTAAGCCACCCAGGTGCCGCTAGAGCATAATAGTTGTTTTTTTTTTTTTAATTTTTAAAAAAATGTTTGTTTATTTTTGAGAGAGACAGAGTGCGAGTGGGAGAGGGGCAGAGAGAGAGAGAGAGGGAGACACAGAATCCGAAGCAGGCTCCAGGCTCTGAGCTGTCAGCACAGAGCCCGACGCGGGGCTCAAACTCACGAACTACAAAATCATGACCTGAGCTGCAGTTGGACGCTTAACCGACAGCCATTCAGGCGCCCCTAGAGCATTATAATTTTAATGGAGAAATTTACAATGTTTGGAACTTGGGCGCTGGGAAGGGCTCATGTGAGTGATGCCGCCCAAAACCATGGACTCCTGAAGTGGTGTAATAGAATTAGGACAGTACCAGGGAGGTTTTAGCTAGAATTTGAGAGCATTCCCCTTGAGCTGGATGCCTAACGGGACTCCTTTGAACTCAGTCTGTAAGCCCCTGGATTCTAGAATCTTCTTGGACCGGTAGCCTGTTCATTGGTCACACCAATCTAAACACCCGTTGAATTCTCTCTTGAGGGAAAAGAACAGAACAAAGAGAGAAACATCTAACTCTTCCAATAACCGCCCAGGGTGAGAGATTAAATGCTGTTTGCTAAGTCCGATGGGCCGCGGAAAGGGAACCGAGAGACCAAATGAGTAAATATTGTCACGCTTCGCTCTACCCTTCCGTACAAAGTGCTTCGTCCGAACTGCTCGGCTCCCTCAGATTAAAATCTTCTCATTTTGGTCCTCATGTTGGCGATTTAGGGTGGTAAAAATTTTCACTTGTCTCCAAATGGCCAGGCTTAACACAGCTGCCTCACACCGGGTAGGTGACGTCATCTTCCCCCCCTTTCCCTCCGTCTGTCTGTTTCTGAGAGTAACGCAACTGTTTTGTGATGGGTTCCAACTCACTGGGGCCAGGTGCTTCTGGGTAGTTGGACTGACCGTATCGTGGAGAGGAGGGGACACCCTCTGCCACCAAAGTGCTCCCTGGTGACCAGACGCTAACATCAGCTGCCGGGTCGCAGGACCCGGAGCCCTCCTCGGTGGCAGGGTCTCCATGAGGCCAGTGCTTTAGAGAGGGAAGGACTTGGAGCGGGGGGTGGGGGGGGAGGAGTTCTGGAAGCAGCCAGAGCAGCAGATGTAAAGGGAAAAAGTGGGACACCCTCACTTTTAAGAAGCCTGTAATCCAGGTATCACAACATAAAAGGCTAAGTAAGGAACAGCAGGAGGCAGCGGACCAGGAGGCTTCGCAGCTGAGGTTTACTCCCCTGAAACTCTGTTCCGTCATCACTACAGGATTTCAAGGAGGGGGCAGCTCTCTAAACAGAAGCGATCAAGACAGGCTTTAGAGGAATGGTGGCATCTGAGCGGGACCTTTCAAAAATGATGTTCTTTCCTCTTTGTTCACAAAGTAAGATGTGGTCCTTGTAAACAACAACGACAACGACCACCAACAAAAGCAAAAACACCAGCATAGGAATATATAACATCAAAAAGACAAATGTCCTGTGATGTCTCATCCCAGAGATAGCTGTAGTTAAAGTCGGTGTTTCCGACGTGTATACTTAACCATAATGCATAAGTGACGTTATTTTATGAAAATAAGCCCACCCTGTGCCACGACACCACACTGTACCGTTTGCAACGTGTACGTTTTCACGAACAACATAAGCTTGCCGCCTGTTTGTGGCAGCGCACGTGTCCCTAGCAGGTTTTGTAAGGGCTGTATGACGTGCCAGTGTGTGGTTCCTCCGTTCTCGTGCCATTCGTCGTTTGCTGGACATTTGAGAAGGCTTTCCATTCTCTTGCAGGGATAGTACTGTAGGGAGCATCTCACGTGCTATCTTTTCCGTGTTGTTCTAATAATGTTGCCACAGATTATGGGGCACCTGGGTGGCTCGCTCAGTCAGTGGAGCGTCTGACTCTCGATTTCGGCTCAGGTCATGATCCCAGGGTCACGGAATCCAGCTCTGCATTGGGCTCTGCCCTAGACATAGAGCCTGCTTAAGATTCTCTCTTTCCCTCTGCCCCTCTCTCCCACTTGCTTTCTCTCTCTCTCTTTCTCTCTCTCACTCTCAAATAAAAAAAATAGAAGGGTGCCTGGGTGGCTCAGTCAGGTAAGCGTCCCGACTTCAGCTCAGGTCATGATCTCATGGTTCGTGAGTTTGAGACCTACATCAGCCCAGAGCCTGGAGCCTGCTTCAGATTCTGTGTCTCCCTGTCTGTCTCTGCCCCTCCCCGACTCAAGCTCTGTGTCTCTGTCTCTCGAAGATACATAAACATTAAAAAATATTTTTAAAAATTACCTTCTGATCCACACGTGTGTGGGAGCAAACTGAATTTTGAAGATGAGTAAGGTTGAAGAGCAGTATATTGAGGGCAGAGGCAGTAATAATCCCCATGCCTATTCAAGGGTCAGTGAATAACTGACTGAGTCAGAAGGGAAGAAGAGCCTTGAATGCCAAGCTAAGGAATTTGGATTTTATTCTGCAAGTAGCAGAGGGCCTTCAAAGCAGGGGTCACCAGCCACCACGCAGCGGGACTCCATTTGTGACCTCTCCTGAGAGTCTAACTCCTCCAGGGGATGGTGAGGCCGGGCTTCTGGATGCCAACGGGTTGGTGATTCTCCAACTCCACCAGCCTGTTTCTCTCCCTCCGCCATCCCTTCCACGAACAAGCGGGCTTCAGCCGTTTCAACAGCAATAATATTTTGTTAATGAACAGGAACTTTTAGAAGTGAAAAGGCATTAAACAGCAGTCCAGCCCTCAGCAACCCTGGCTACCACATTTTTAGACCAATAATCAGGAGCTCCCTTCCCTAGGAACAAATAGGTAATCTCTTTGGGATCTCATTTCTTCCAAACAAAAGAAAGCTAGGTCACCAAGTCTTGATAAAGTACCGTACCTCGTGCTGATTCTTAAAAGCACCTCTGTTCTTTTGGCCTGATTATGCGGAACTAATTACTGCACTGTTTTAAGCAAAGCCAGTTTTACTAGGAAAAGAGTAGTGCCCAACTCCAGCCTCGAGAACAGGTTTTCATTTTTTAATTTTTCAAAGGAAAAAAAATTTTTTTTAATGTTTATTTATTTCTGAGACAGAGAGAGACAGAGAATGAACAGGGGAGGGGCAGAGAGAGGGAGACACAGAATCTGAAATGGGCTCCAGGCTCTGAGGTGTCAGCACAGAGCCCGACGCGGGGCTCGAACTCACAGTGAGATCATGACCTGAGCCAAAGTCGGACGCTTAACCGACTGAGCCACCCAGGCGCCCCAAGGAAAAAATTTTTAACTGCTGCAGCAATTTGCACGAACGAGGTCCCCCAGAGCTCAGTGCAGTGCTCAGAGGATCAAATCTTACCAATTGGATCAGGTAGTGAAAGGCCAGACCAAGTAGGTCAAACAAAATTGAGGCAAATGAATTCCCAAATAACAGTTCGGAACCAGAGATTCTAAGCCTCTGCCGGGAGTGGAGTTGCTGGTTGTGGTATTGGATCACCGACTGAATAGAAAAAGTCCTTGGGGCTCGGATGCCTGGGTGGCTCAGTCGGATAAGCCTCCGACTCTTGATCTCAGCTCAGGTCTTGATCTCAGGGCCTTGGAGTTCAAGCCCCTCATTGGGCTCCAAGCTGGGCATGAAGCCTACTTTATAAAAGAAAAAGTCCTTGGGAAATGGCTCCATGCCCCAAAAGGAAGGACTCATCCAAGCAAAACATCCATAAAAGGAGAAACAATTAGGCTTGTTGTAGAGGGATCTATGCAAAAGATAACCTCTAGAGCCTACGGGTGGGGATTCCCACCCATTCTTTCCGTGTGAAAATGACTCAACCCCAAGGTAATAAGGGACCCTGGCTCCCAGTCGCCTCCCAAGTGATTACAGTCATTGTGCTGTGCTGCATGGCCACCAATTACTGTATCTTCAAATGAGTGGATAGAGAGATGGCAGGATAGGATGGGATGATATGACGTGAAAGGCACGACACTAAAATGACTAGGACAGGGGCGCCTGGGTGGCTCAAGTTGAGCCTCCGACTTCAGCTCAGGTCATGATCTCGCGGTTCATAAGTTCGAGCCCCGCGTCGGACTCTGTGCTGACAGCTCAGAGCCTGGAGCCTGCTTCGGATTGTGTGTCTCCCCTCTCTCTCTGCCCCTTCTGCACTCTCTCTCTCTCTCTCTCTCTCTCTCTCAAAAATAAGATAAACATAAACAAACAAAGAAAATGACTAGCATAGTCTCTGGTTCATAGTAAGCATTTAATAAATGTCCCCTCCCCCTGCTTGGGCTCCGGCATTGAGATCTACAGATGTGTTGCTGGGATGGTTCCTCAGTAGAAACCATGTGTCTTCAGAAAGCGGCTGCCGTGAATGGTGCTCTGGGAGTTTGCATATCGCGTTTTCCCTGTTGGCATGACTGAATGGAGAAGAGAAACGGAGGAGGGTTGGTTCCAATCCCTCTAGTTCTCAAGATCACAGAATCCTCTGCGGGTACAGTGAGCTCCTTCAGAAACTACAGCCATTTTTCTATTGCTGAGACTTTTTAAAAACTATGTTGTTATTTCTTCTGCTGTTATTTCATCTGAATCCAGAGTGACGCGTGTCTCTGATACTTCACCTCTAGGAAACCTTAGCAGTTAGGCTTACCGTCTGTCGTGCTAACTTCGAGCTGTCTGTGGCACCGGAGTCCAAGAGGGTGCCCAAGGCAGTTTGGGGCATTCTGTCACTGTCCGACATCCTTACCAGGCGTATTTTAGAAGAATAACTTTAAATACTTTAAAAGAAGAAAGAAGGAGCCAAAAGTGAATAGATGCAACCGAGCTTTTCAATTCTGTCCCATGGAGGGACCCCTGGGTGGCTCAGTCGGTTATGCATCCGACTTCAGCTCAGGTCATGATCTCACGGTTTGTGAGTTCGAGCCCCGCGTCTGGCTCTGTGTTGACGGCTCAGAGCCTGGAGCCTGCTTCGGATTCTGTGTCTCCTTCTCTGTCTCTGCCCCTCCCTTGCTCACAGTCTGTCTCTCTCTCTCTCTCTCTCTCTCAAAAAAAAGAATAAATGTTAAAAATTAAAAAAAAATTCTGTCCCATGGAGAACCTGTTTAAGAAAACAGGCATTAAATCCACAACTTGCTCAGGACTTGGACCAGCTACCTCAGCCTCTGCTGTTTTTAGTTTTATTAAATTAAAGCATCAGAATTTCTTAGCCCTTAGAGCAGAGCTCCCAAATCAGGTCAGAATCACCTTGGCACCTTTCAAAAAAAAAAAAAGCAGATATCTGGACCCTACCCTAGACTTACCAAACGAGACGCAGTAAGACAGGACCCAAGGATCTACATAAAATTACACCGGGTTTGGGGAAATAGCCTCAGAGCAGACCTTCCCAACTTTTGCCTGCCGTGATACATTTGGAAAGTAGTTTTTTGACTGGCATATCAGGGAGGACCTCCCGGTGAGAGCTGACCAGCCTCGCGGGGTCAGATGGCCTAGTGTGCTTAGCCGGTGGCCAAGAGAAAGAGTATCTTTCCACATCTATGGTCTATTCAAGGTAAGGCAGCTCTGCCTAAGAGAGCTCCATTTTCTGTATTCGAGCTTTTGGGGTTTTTTATTATTTATTTTCTGTGTTCAAGTTTATATACCAACTTATTGTTATTTAATTTTGTGGAGGGAGAAGGTAATAGCAACCTAAGCCTGGAAAACTGCCTATTTCCCTACTAAGGGGAGGGGTCAATGCCTTTGAATATCACTCCATCTGTTGAGAATCTGATACCATCTGGGGAGTCACATCAGCGTTGTCCTTGCCAGCCAATGGTGTTAATTATAATATACATTTGTGCAGGTTCCCTCCTAAATGGTTTCTGAGCTGGGGACTGGCTTCAGATTGACCCTCATCTAAGTTAATTTCCTCTCTCCAAGACTCATCCGTGTCCAGCAGGTCCTCTGGCCCAGTCTCGTCCCGGCCTTTTCCCAGTTGGCTCTCCAAGAATCTGTGGCTACAAGGCTAATGACAGAGGTCATATTTTGCCCCTTGAGAGACAAGACGTGACCCTGTGATTCTCTCCTCCACTTCTTCTCTTTATTCAGACTCCAAGTACAACTGTTCAGCTTCTGCTCCAAAAATATCCAGGAAAGAATAGGTGTTATTAAGTTGCCTGTCTCCGTCTTAAGGGGCCCAGAGAAAGACCTACAATTACCAGCTCATTAATTTGGGCCTTAGAAGTTTCAGCAGATTTCTCACAGAAGTGCTAGACCCAGACCTAGAGGGCCAAGAACTAACTTTTGAGAAAAATAAAAGTCATGGCTAAGTTGTTTTTATTCAGTTATATCACTTAAGCCTGACAATCCAATAGAATAGATACTGCCTCCATTTTATAAATAAGGAAACCAAAGCTCAGAGAATCTTTTTTTTTTTTTTAATTTTTTTTTCAACGTTTATTTATTTTTGGGACAGAGAGAGACAGAGCATGAACGGGGGAGGGGCAGAGAGAGAGGGAGACACAGAATTGGAAACAGGCTCCAGGCTCTGAGCCATCAGCCCAGAGCCTGACGCGGGGCTCGAACTCACGGACCGCGAGATCGTGACCTGGCTGACGTCGGACGCTTAACCGACTGCACCACCCAGGCGCCCCTCAGAGAATCTTAAATAACTTGTTGGTAGTTTCCAAAACCTCGATTTAGAGCCTGAATTGTCCAGGCTTAAAGACTGAGCTTCCCCCACACCAAGCTGGTTCCTTCGGTTAAAGCTGGAGGTACAACCGTTGCCTGTCTTTGAAGAACACTCAATTGGTTTCCTCTCTAAATGTACCTCATTAACCCCGAGTCTCACCGATCATATGAATAGAGGATTTGGGGGAAAGACAGGGTAAGAGAAAGGGCCTTTTTAACTCCCCTTAGGTTTATTGATCTGCTAGCACTCTATTTTACATCTTTGGGGGAAATTTTCCTCTTTGTGAATATTCTAGAAAATAGTGGATTGGACAAAACAAACCTAGACTGGAAGAAATAAAAAACTGGCCTTCCTATAACTAGGTAATGCAGGGACTCATTAAAGAAAAAAAAAGATGTCCTAGCCCCTAAAGAGATATCTCCAGACCCCAGTTTGGAAAACATTCCTTTTCTCACCCTATTATCCCCACAACAGTCTTGAAGTTTTTGGTTTTTTGTTTTCTTTAATGTTTATTAATTTTTGAGAGAGAGAGAGAGAGAGACAGACAGACAGAGTGCAGAGTGTGAACAGGGGAGGGGCAGAAAGGGAGACACAGAGTCTGAAACAGCTCCAGGCTCTGAGCTGTCAGCACAGAACCCAAGGCGGGGCTCAAACTCGCAAGCCATGAGATCATGACTTGAGCCAAAGTTGGACACTTAACTGACTTGAGCCACCCAGGCACCCCAACAGTCTTGAAGTTAAATAACCTGCCCAGGTTTACGCGGGTAGTCGTTGCTAGAACAGAAATTCGAACCCAGGCGTGTCTTGTTCCAAAGCCTTTTCTGTTGCCTCCTTAGTTCGGTTCCACAGAACCTTGCGCCCCTCAGGGGTGCTTCTGGGCCCAGTAAATAATGCAACGCATTGTGTCAAACAATAAATGTTGAAATAGCCCTAGGACTCCACTTGTCACTTTCACCTGCCTTATAAATGTATTGGGATTCCCAATAATATTATATTTGGAAAAATGAAATGGGTCCTAAAGTTAAAATAGGTCTGAAATCTCCTCCAGGTTTAAAAATGGAAATCCTGTATTGCCTTCAAATTACAGATTGATTGGCTGAGTGAACATCTCTATCCTGGTTTCTCTTCAAGTTGGAGGTCCAGGTTTCCCAAAATAATACAGTACATGAAAGGCAAGCTCGATTTAGGGACAGTTAATCCAGTGCTGATTGCTGTTGCCATGTTGCAACTCATCAAGAATATTTGTTAGTCTGTTACAAGCTTTTGATTTATCAAGCTATCTAAGGGCCAAATTTGTATGTCCTCGGTATGGATCAAGGCTCCTCATGCGTCATAGCCTGTGTCCAAACAGCACTGCTAAAAGCGGAGTGAGCAGGGACAGTCCACAGCAAGCAATCCCAGTTCAAAGGCTGCAGACCGAGCCAAGTCTGAACCACCCTCCTTTCTGAGCGGAGCTTGCCTCATGGGCTCTTAGGAGAGCTGGTGCCTGGCCTCACTGTCACACACAGTAAGACGGGGGTTCTTTGCAATGTGCCCTTGAGTGACCGTGCTGGTTTTGATAAGGTGATCTTAAAAATATAAAGTCATATGTGTTAGTGCTGAAAGGAACAGGTTAGTGTTATATAACAGGATTTTAGGGAGCCGTCTCTGGTTGCTCTAGAAATGGGAGCCAGGCCCAAAGCTGGGGACAAAGGGGTTATGACTCCACATTCCACGGGCAGGTGCTAATCACCGAGGCCAGGTTCTCCCCGGGGGTGGGACTGAGGTGGCCCAGCTGGCCCTCTCATCATGGCCGGCCATCCGTCTTCCCACCCCACTCCCCTGCCCCCCTGCCCCGCTTCTAGTCTGTATTTGGAGAGGGGGGAGGAGAGTTCGTTGGGGGTACACTTCTTGCCTAACCCCAAAGCCTTGTGAAGGGAGTGTTCGGAGGGCATTAATTACAGAAATTGGGACATCTGCAAAAAACTGACTCTTTGCCAAGCTGCAAACCTCCAGGTCCAGCCGTAGCACTGCCACCCTATGGGACAGGGGCGAGACTGAAAAGTGGCCCCAGAAGTTTGTAGGGTAACATAGACATTGATGCCTACTGCCCATCTGGAGATTTCTGAAGGAGGGGGCTTTTGGAAGGAGCCCATGGTGGGAGCTGGGGTGGAAATGTGGGCGAGTCCGTCTGGGAATAGGATGCAGACATTCCCTTGGTCCTCATGCAAAATGAAGATTATCGTGTGCTGTTTTAGAGATTTGTCCGGAGAATTCTGGTATATTTGCCCTGAGACCAACTGTTGCTCCAGTTCTGCCACACTGACCTGGTGTCCAACAATTCAGTTCAGTTCTGACATTACCTGGAGTTGGCGTCAGACCCCACAAGTTCAAGGGCTCGGTCCCCCAAGGCCACCCGTCACAAGTCCGGGACCACCCATACAAGTCAGGGCTTCCCACAGCCTCCTCCTCTGGTTGGAAAATTTGCTAGGAAGGCTCGCAGAACTCGGGAAAACACTTTACTTATGTTTACTAGTTTATTACAAAGGGTATACAGCTCAGGAACAACCAAATGGAAAAGAGGCACAGGCCGAGGTATGGGTGGGGGGAGGTGCAGAGTTTCCCTGCGCTCTCTGGGCATGCCACACCCCCCAGCGCATCCCTGTGTCCACAGGGAGCTCTCCAGATCTTGTCAAGAGTTTTTCTAGTTCAATCTCCAGCCCCCCTTTCTCCCTCCCCAAAGGTCAGTGGGTGGGGCTGAGGGTTTCCACCCTCAGCACTGGAGCTTTCTGTAACCAGCTCCATTCTGAGGCCATCTGGGGACCTCACCCTAAGTCACCTCAAAATAGGTCTCTTATTATATAAAGATGAAAAGGAAAAGTGTATCTCTAAAGTGCTTGACCCTGGCTGTGGTGCACAGGAAGCATCTAATAAACATTAGCTAGCGTGGTTATTTTTCCTTCCAACCTCTCTTTCTTCTGATCACCTCTGAGGATTTTCTTTGGACTTAATCTTCTCCCTCGGTCCTAACAGGCATCAACAGTGGTTACCCTTCTAGCTGGAGACCACCGACTATTAAATTATTTTGTGGTTTGTGCTCATATTTTCCATTCTCATGCTCCCTCCTCCAGTAGAGAAGTTTTGAGTTTTTCTGGCACTGAATTATAACTGAGAAGGGCTCAGAACACACACCAGAACGCCTCCCCACCACATCCCCCCTTTTCTCTGCCTTTCTGCATGTCAGTAGCACTTTATAAGTCAAGCTCCTTTAAGAGAGTCACTTTGCAGAGGAATAGCACAAATCACTCAGCGTTTGTGGTATACTCGAGTGCCAAGAGCAAATGCTTTAAAAATAGCACTTTAGGTATTAACTGCTAACAAAGCAAGAATTGGCTGCTTGTGGCTACAATTTGCATTTAGGGTTGTTGTTTGGTTTTTTTTTAAGCCGATGCACAGCAGTTGACCTTTTAAGTAAAGTTTTAGGTCACTTCTCAAACGCACTCTGAAAGCTCCTTAGTTTTGTTTTGCTTATTTCAACAGCTTTATTGAGAAAGTTCACATACCATACAATGACCCATTTCAAGTGGCGAATTTGATGGATTTCAGTGTATTCACAGATATGGGCAGCCGTCATCACAATCAAATTTAGGACATGTTCATCACCTCAAAAAGAAACCCTGCATGCTTTAACTATCACCCCCCCCACACACACACACACCTGGCTTTTTTACCCCCGATCCCACCCCAGCCCTAGGAAACCCCTAATCTTTTTGTCTCTGTAGATTTCCCTGTTCGAGATATTTCATCTGAATGGGATCCTTTAATATGTGGTCTGTTGTGACTAGCTGCTCTGAAAGCTCCTTAATTTTTTATGTGCATTCCTTTTAGGATTCAAGTTCAAGGAATCTGAGTCCAAATTCAGAGCCGAATTTTACCTGGTTGAAATGCCATTCATTGATGGGGAATGAGGATATATTCATCACTTTGGAGTCTTCAAGACTCCAAGAATGCAGGAAAAAAAAGTCTGATAAGTGTTGTTAGTTCATCCCTATTTTAGGACTGAGCGTTGTAGTTACATAATGTAACAATTCCTACCCAGTTACTGCTTAGCCCTATTTCATTTAACATTTATCAAAAACTTCTAATTTCAATTAACAGGGCAAGCCCCCGTTGGATTTAGTCCTTTGTGGTTCACATTGAAAGCATAATTAATCATGGAGACTTTAAATCTCGGTGAATGTAGACTGATAATATTGCCTCTGAGATGCTAGCTGAGCCCCAGCCAGGCCAGGACCTCCTGGGGGCTCCTTGCACCTCCCGGGTGTGAGACTGATTCTAACAAACAAAGAGACACAGTCTCGAAAGGACTGCACTCATGAAGAGGCCCTCGGCTTCGCCTTTGTTCTGCTTTGTCCAAGTGCAAGATGGATGAAGCCTGGAGGTGTGACTGACTCCAGGGAGAGGAAGCCTTCTAAAGAAGATGTGCCTGCATGGAAGGGGTGGCCAATGTGGAGGCCAAGGGCAGGCTGTTCCAAATGTGCCAATTTGGCATTTGGTTATTTTAAATAAAAGTTACTTAAGAGATTGGCTGTGCAAGAAGGACACTCCAGGACACCTGGCTGAGTCCGTTGGTAGAGCATGCAACGCTTGATCTCAGGGTTGTGAGTTCAAGCCTTGCATTGGGTGTGGAGATTACTTGAAAAAAAATAAAATCTTTAGAAAAAAAAAAAAAGGAGGACACTCAGACCCTTCTCTGTCCCCCGAATGCAGGAAATCAATCTCCCTTGTGAAAGGTAGCCTCATCAGGAAGTAGAGAGACCTCCTTATCACCAGAGGTGGGAAATTCAGGGTGCAGAAGGCTGTGTAAACAACCCTTGTTACGTTTTTGTGTATTTACTACCCCAGCCCAAATTCTGTTTAGAATACCTTCCTAACTGAAGCTCCCAAAGTTTTCTCTGTCCTGTCAGTCCCTCAGAGATTTATTCTCTTTGTGTAAAATTTATGAAAACGGGCGCCTGGGTGGCTCAGTTAAGTGTCTGACTTCGGCTTAGGTCATGGTTTTGCGGTCCGTGAGTTCAAGCCCTGCATTGGGCTCTGTGATGACCGCTCCGAGCCTGGAGCCTGCTTCAGATTCTGTGTCTCCCTTTCTCTGCCCCTCCACTGCTCACACTGTCTCTCTTTCTCAAAAATAAATAAACATTGGGGAAAAAAAAAAATATATACACACACACACACACACACACACACACACACACACACATATATATATATATATATATATATATATATATATATCTTGGTAATTTCTTCAGGCCTCAATTTCCTTATTGGCCCTCTGTGCGCACATAATAACACTTTGGGTTTTTTCCTCCTGTTAATCTGTCTCATGTAAATTGAATTCTTAGTCCAACTGGAAGACCTTGAAAGGCAGAGGAAGAATTTTTCCTTCCCTTCACCAATTTGGTCCGTCTGGCTTGGGAGATTACCTCCCTCCACACAGATGGGCTGTAACTCACTACGAGGGCCCGATCTGCCATGTGCCAAGCCTGGGGAGTACCAGCAGACTCCGGAGCCAGAGCTCTCATCGGAGATGAATTTAGAAGCCCCCAGCCAGAGGAGCTTGCAGCCTGACATGATCCCAGCCCGCCAGCCAGCTGCTGGGCTCCAGGAGCCGTACATCAAGCAACCTGGAGGCAAGAGCACTGCTTCCCCGGCAGCCCGTGGATCCACCCGCAGCCAGGGCTCGAGGTTCATTGTTCCGTGACCCAGTGAGTGGGCTTGCTACTCGAGAGCTAGTTACAGGGGACCCTGTAAGATTTGTCTTGTGAAAATCATGACCCACTGGTGCGGGCTGGGTTGTGTCCCCCAGAAGAGAGATGTTGAAGCCCTTAACCCCCTGGCACCTGAGAATGTGAGCTTATTTGGAAATAGCATCCTTTTTTTTTTTTTTATGTTTTTTTATTTTGGGGAGAGAAAGAGAGAGCACCCAAGTGGGGGAGGGGCAGAGAGAGGGGAACAGAAGACCCAAAGCAGGTTCTGCACTGATAGCACAGAGCCTGACGTGGGGCTCAAACCCACCAACCACGAGATCATGGCCTGAGCCAGAGTCAGACACTTAACTGACTGAGCCACCCAGGCGCCCCGGAAATAGCATCTTTTCAGAAGGAATCAAGTTAAAATGAGGTTGAGTGGACCCTAATCCCATGTGATTGATGTCCTCATTTAAAAAAAGCCAAAGTTTGTGCCTCCCTCTCTCTCTGCCCCTCCCCCGTTCATGCTCTGTCTCTCTCTGTCCCAAAAATAAATAAACGTTGAAAAAAAAATTTTTTTTTAAAAAGGGGGGGCGCCTGGGTGGCGCCGTCGGTTAAGCGTCCGACTTCAGCCAGGTCACGATCTCGCGGTCCATGAGTTCGAGCCCCGCGTCGGTCTCTGGGCTGATGGCTCAGAGCCTGGAGCCTGTTTCCGATTCTGTGTCTCCCTCTCTCTCTGCCCCTCCCCCGTTCATGCTCTGTCTCTCTCTGTCCCAAAAATAAATAAACGTTGAAAAAAAATTTTTTTAAATAAAAAAAGCCAAAGTGGGAAAGTGTGGAATTCATAATATTGGAGATGAAGGTGGAGCTTTTACAAACTTCATTTGAAAATAAAGAAACCTAGAAATGAAAGTTTAAAACCTAAAAATAATCCAAGTCTTATAAAGAATGAGTGAATCCTATCACAGAGTTTTTTTGAGTCAGGACCAAAATAGTACAGAAGCTATAGAAACACAAACCAGAAATTTAAAAAATTTAAAAGGTTAGAAGAAAGGTCAACTGATGTGTGAATGGGGCGATTTAGTCATTTATGTTCACAAACTCAAGTGAGAAAATGAAACTGAAGATGATTTCAAGTGGAATGGATATTAGGGGGTGCATGGGCAAGGGTGGGGGAGGGGGAGAACAGGACCAAGGAGAAAGGTTTGCAGTGACCAGAATATTTCAGATAAGACCCGGTGGTTTGATTTTTTTTTTTTTCCATCCTCACTTAAAGGCATTCAGCTGGACGTTCATTTGTGATCTTGAGGGGTTTAAAAACATTTTTTTTAATGTTTCTTTATTTTTGAAGGAGAGAGAGACAGAATGTGAGGGGCCGGGGGTGGGGAGAGGCAGCGAGAGAGGGAGACACAGAATCCGAAGCAGGATCCAGGCCCTGAGCTGTCAGCACAGAGCCCGATGCCGGGCTCGACCCCACAAACCGCGAGATCATGACCTGCGCCGAAATCGGACGCTCGACCGACTGAGCCACCCAGGCGCCCCAGATCTCGAGTTTTGATTAAAGGAGTCCTCTGGTAAATCCTCTCTCTTACCTCCCTCCCTCTCTTTGAAAGTGAATCCCTAATTATAGGCCACGTATAAGATTTACTAGATGAAATCAGCAGCTGTAGATATGACACCAGACTTGCAAAAACATCAACCCACTGTTGCCAGAAAAAGCCCAATTGTTAATTGCTTCTTTGGCATCTGGCTATAACAAAAACACCCTTTGCTGTTTAACATTAAAAGTAAATGTAGTGGAAAGAACATTTGGCCTAGAATTAGGGGAGCTGGGATTCTAGTCTCCTCCTTGTGACCTAGTGCTTCTGTGGCGTGATCCGGAGCCACACATAGATCTTGGCATCTGCATGGTTTTCGCTGTGCAGACGTTACTTTTCCAGTCTTCTTCAGAGCTGATGGTTGCTGTGAGGGCCTGTGATTCTTCACTGTTTGGGAAAATGTGATCTACCAGCGTTCCCTGCTTAATGTTGCAGAGTCTCGCTTGATTTCTTGAGAAGCCTATGCCTCGAATGTATATGAAGATTCGGGAACAGGTACCATTTCAAAGTCAAGTAGTTGCCAGCCCAAGAGGCGAGCTAAGGCTAGTCCATGAACCAAGGCGGGGCGCTGCCAGGTGGCTCCGGGACCTTCATCTTCAGGCCTCTCTCGGACTCCCTGCACAAGATCCGAGATGCGTGAAGGCAGTCAGGCCACAGCCATGGGTTTTACCCCATTCCCCTACCTCCTGTGCCTGGCCCCTTGCTCTGTTTGCGGGGTCCTTTGTCTCCCACACGTCTGCGTTGCTGATAGAGTTGCCTTCCCGCCTTCCGCCACTTGCTGGCTCCGTAATTGTGGTTTGATTATCCACTTGCAAACTCAAGAAGGACGACGTTCTCGGGGCGCCTGGGTGGCGCAGTCGGTTAAGTGTCCGACTTCAGCCAGGTCACGATCTCGCGGTCCGTGAGTTTGAGCCCCGCGTCGGGCTCTGGGCTGATGGCTCAGACTCTGGAGCCTGTTTCCGATTCTGTGTCTCCCTCTCTCTCTGCCCCTCCCCCGTTCATGCTCTGTCTCTCTCTGTCCCAAAAATAAATAAACGTTGAAAAAAAATTAAAAAAAAAAAAAAAGAAGGACGACGTTCTCTCAGGTTCTCAGGGGTTTGCCTATGTGTATTCTGGTCGGCCAAAGCATGGAGGCCGGGTCTTCTAAGCCTCAAGCTAGCTGCTGTCCAGGGGCACCTGGGTGGCTCAGTCGGTTAAGCGTCCGACTTCGGCTCAAGTCATCATCTCACGGTTCACGGGTTTGAGACCCACGTCGGGCCCTGTGCTGACAGCTCAGAGCCTGGAGCCTGCTTCGCATTCTGTGTCTCCCTCTCTCTCTGCCCCTCCCCACCTCGTGCTCTCTGTCTCTCAAAAATAAATAAACGTAAAAAAATTTTTTTAAAAAGGATAGTTACTGTCCATGTGCTGATAATTATACTCCTCATTTGCCTTTTGTTGGAAAGTTAGTAGGCGGGTGGTGAAAAAAACCAAGCCTCCCTGTTTAACTCCTGCTCCTGTCTTAACTCACATTGACTACGTGGCAGCTGTAAATTTTTTGACGAGGCTTAGCTGGGCAGATCTTCTGTTCCTCACGATGTATGTTTGGACTGAAATATCCAATTTGGCCTGTTCCCTCGCATGCCTGCTGGCTTCTTAGCTGGAATGGGTGGGCACTTCTCCGCAAGGCTATCTTGGGCTTCCCCCCAACATGGTGGGCTCTGAGTAATCAGACCCGACTCTGTACGTTGTGTCAGGCGTCCGGTTACTAGCTTCCTTGAGAGGCCTGAACTGACACAGTTTCTCTTCTGCCATTTGCAATTGGTCAGAGCATGACCTAGGCCAACCTAGATTCAAAGTGAGGGGAGATAGCCTCCATCTCTTGGTGGGAGGAACAGCATACTGGCACAGAGAGGGAAGGAGCTGCTGGAGGCCATCTTTGGAGATTATCCACCAGAGACTCCCTGGTGATACCTCTTGATTTATTGGTTTTCTCTTTTTATTCTCAATGGCATTGTAGACTGTAGGAACATGGGGTAGGCAGGAATTAGTCGCGTGACCTTAAACCATCAAATCTCCTACCAGCAATTCCAGGGTACTTTGGAAAAGCATCAGTGGCTCTGCCCTTGACTGCAGGATTGGGCATGTTACTCAAACGCATCTGAGACTGCCTTCAGAGTACCGTAATAGCTAACGTCAGTTGAACACTTGCCGTGAACCAGACCCTAGGCCTGTGCCTTTTTCCTGAATCGTGTTATTATTAAATTAACATAATCTTTCCAGGCCTGTATGTATATTTCAGTAGTCGTTTCTGGGCTGGTTTGGGTGATAAAAACACAGCCTGACAATATTGGTATCAAAGATTCGAAAATGCTACCCGTACTCCAATCTCCAGCTATTCCTTTCACAGAACGCTTATTCCTATGGGATACTTACTGTGCCTTCTCTTTTCCTTCTGTCTTTCAGAATCTCTTTTGTCAGTTGAGTATTCCATTAATTATATATTTGTCCCGCTCTGGTCCCTGCTACCTCCAGGCCCAATGTCTTCCTGCAACCGATGCCAATGAGGGACCCGGGGGAAGGTCAAGGAATGGAAATCAGCCAAGTAGAGCGGATTCCACCATGGTTGGAGGGAAGTGCTCTGTGACCACACACAGCCCACACCTTCCAGGGCGTGCGAATGTGCACGCGCGCACACACACACACACACACACACACACACACACATACACACACACAGCTGCTGCTGCCCTCCCACACCCCTCAGGGCAAAGAAACCAGGTCAAGGGAGAGCATAATGTAATATCTGGTTCTCTACTGTGCCCACATTGTGCATTCAGTAAATGCTTAGGATAATGACTGTTATAATATTACTTTATGCAGGACTTTCAGGAATCTCAGAATTAGTACATACCCTGAAAAATCCGACTAAGGTAGCACGTGGCATTTTTATACTGCATTTGTGTGTTTTTCACAGCTTTGTCGATACATAATTTACATAACGTTCACCCATTTAAGGGGTACAGTTAAATGGCTTTTAGCATATTTATAGAGTTGTCAGCTGTCACCTTAAACCTGATTTTAGAGCATTTTCATCAGCCCCAAGAGAAACTCTGTTTCCATAGCAGCTCACCCCAGCTCAGGCCACTACTCTGCTCTCTTTCTCTGTAGATTTGTCTACTCTGGATATTTCAGATAAATGGAATTATACAATGTGGCCTTTGATGACTGGCTTCTTCCGCTTATTGTAATGTTTTTTGAAGTTCATCCGTGCTAGAGCATGGATCAGTACCTCATTCCTTCTAATGGCTGGATAATCTTCCATTGTATGGATGGACCACATTTTGCGTATCTATTCATCAGATGATGGACACTTGGGTTGTTTCTATGTTTTGCCTATTAGGAATTTGAACATTCATGTGCAAGGTTTTGCATGGACGTAGGTTTCAATTCTGTTGGGTAGGTATCTTGGAGTGGAATGGCAGAGCCAAATTCACTCCGTATTAACCTTTCGAGGGACTACTCAGTTGTTTTTCAAAGTGGCCACACTATTTCATATTCCCATCCTCAATGTGTGAGGGTTCTAATTTTTTCACATGCTTGCCGGCAGTTGTAATGAGGCACATAGCATTTTTAACCTGTCTTTCACTTTAAGATTTACCCAAATGTAGCCGAGATGGTGATGCCCAGCCATGTGTGTGTGTGGTGGGTCCAAACAACTCAGGCATTCATTCAACAAACATTTATTCAGCATGTGTTGTGTACCAGCATCATGGGCATTCAGCATCCACTGGGCTCAAGATGACTGTGGTCTTGTGGAAATGGACAATCACACCAGTGATGAGAGTCCTTCCCACCTGCCAGGTTCATGGCAGAAGAGGTTTTGAAAGCATAAAGGAGGAGTGTTCATTCTGAACCACATAGGACAGTGTTCTGGGAGGAGGGGACCCTCCAGCTGAGTCTTAAAGAAGGAAAAGAAGAGTGAGGCAAAGTGGAGGAGTTGGCTGGGGAGAAAAAATTTCAGGAAGAAGAACTGACACTTGCCTAGAAGGTTCTGGAGCCCTGGAGCATGGGGATGCAGGAGCTTCGTAAGGCTGAAGGGAAAGGTGTGGCTTTGGAACAGTGGTCCAGAAGAGCTGCTAGAAAGGTAGGCAAGATCATAAAGGGCCTTGTATTTCATGCCAGGCATTTTAATGGTATCCTGAAGTCATGGTGCTGTAAATGGATTCTGAGGAGGTCAGCAATGGGATTAAGTCTTCATTTGGGAGGTCACTCTGGCAGCAGCATGGGGAATGTCGGCTAGAGGCAGAGGCCACAGGGGCAGGGAAGCTGTGGGCTCTGCCTGGACGTCGCTGAGGGCCTGGCATCAGCCTCGTGTGGGGGTTGGTCTCGGGGGTGTGCTGTGTTTTCTGGGGGAGCCACGGTTCTGGGAGTGGCCACCGCAGCCAAAGTCTTGTCCGCAGGAGGCACGCCAGTAAAGAAAGGCAGGGGCAGCCTGCCAGCCCCTCAGAGCCAAGCCAGACCCCAGTGATAACGCTCTCTTTAGTTGTAAGCATCCTGATTGCACCTGCTGGACCTACCCCTGAGACAGTCCGGGCTGAGTTAAAAGGGCTGGGCAGTCCGAGATAATCCAGTTCCGTGGCTCAGACTACCTCCCTTCCTGCACAGGGTCCCCAGGTCTCTCTTGGACGGGGGGTGGGGGGAGCCTCATTCTGCTTTATCTTGTGGCCTCTGCTGTGTTTGGGGGGCTCATTTCCTCCAAATTCCTACCTCCCCCTGAGCGGGGGCAGGGTTGTGGTAGAGGGGAGCCCCGAAACAGAGCTGGACAGTAATCCCCAGAGCAAAGTCTTCTGTATGTTAACGAAAATTCTCTCCTACATAAATTTTTAAACAATTTTTTTAATGATACACGTTGTATGCCTTAAGCAGACACAGTGTTATCTGTCACTAACTCTAAGCTGGGAAAATAAATAAAAATATTTTTAGGTGTATATGCATTTTCTCTTACTTTATTAATTCACACATTTCTTCTGAGGTATCTCTGAAAAATAATCCTCTGATGAGATAAATCAGAAGCTGGGGCACCTGGGTAGCTCAGTTAGTTAAGCGTCCAACTTCGGCTCAGGTCATGATCTCACAGTTTGTGGGTTCGAGCCCCGCGTCGGGCTCTGTGCTGATGGCTCGGAGCCTGGAGCCTGCTTCGGATTCTGTGTCTCTCTCTCTCTCTCTCTCTCTCTCTCTCTCTCTCTCTCTGCCCCTCCCCTGCTCGTGCTCTGTCTCTCTCTGTCTCAAAAATAAATAAAACATTAAAAAAAATTTATTTTTAAATAAAAAATTAAGAAATTAAAAAAAAATCAGAAGCTGATTTCCACATGGCAATCATTGAGGAAATATTAAATGGTTAAACATTAAAACAATTTTTTAAATCTTTCTTATTTATTTGTTTCTTTGTTTTTAAATATTTTATATATTTTGGGGGCACCTGGGTAGCTCATTAGGTTAAGTGTTCGACTTTGGCTCGGGTCACGATCTCACGGTCCGTGAGTTCAAGCCCTGCGTTGGGCTCTGTGCTGACAGCTCGGAGCCTGGAGCCTGCTTCAGATTCTGTGTCTCCCTCTCTCTCTGCCTTTCCCTGTTTGCGCTCTCTCTCTCTCTCTGTCTCTCTCAAAGATAAACATTTAAAAAAATTTTTTTAAGCTGTTGTGAATATTCAAGTACAGTCTTTTGATGGCCAAATGCACCCATTTCACCTAGAAATTGAATTGTCAGGTCATAGGTAGGCGCATATGCTTAGCTCTTAGATATTTATACATTGTTGAGCAATTGTCCAAATTTACACACCCAGTAATGGGTTGGACCTAAAAAAAATTTTTTTTGTAAAGTTTATCGAACCTAAGGTCAGAGAAAATATAATGCAGTGGCACAAATCTGGCTTTTTTTTTTTTAATGTTTATTTATTTCTGAGAGAGGGAGACAGAGCACAAGCAGGGGAGGGGCAGAGAGGGAGACACAGAATCTGAAACAGGCTCCAGGCTCTGAGCTGTCAACACAGAGCCCGACGCGGGGCTCGAACCCACAAATCATGAGATCACGACCTGAGCTAAAGCCTGTTGCTTCACTGACTGGACCACCCAGGCGTCTCAGCACAAATCTGGCTTAAGATCACGTTTTTGAGGGATACCTGGCTACCTAAGTTGGTGGAATGTGCAACTCTTGATCTCAGGTTTATGAATTTGAGCGTAGAGATTACTTAAAAATAAAATCTTTTAAATGTGAATAAGTAAATAAATCCCGTTTTTGACATGTGAATAGGTGAGCTATCATTTTACTATTTACTTACACCGTAAGCCCCTCTTTTGATTGAGATGTATATAATTCCCCCTTTTAATTAAGTGTACAATTCAGAGGGTTTTAGTGTATTCACAAAAGCTATGCAACTCCCACCATTACCTGGTTCCAGAACATTTTCATCACCCCAACAGGAACCGTTTTATCCATTAGTAGTGACTCCAACACCTGGCAACCACTCATCTTGCTGGTCTCTATGGACTTACCTATTCTGGAAATTTCCTATATAAATGATAATTAAGCTTTAAAGTTATAATTTCTTTGATGTATCTTTTTCAGGATCCTAAACACTTCAAGTCTGAGAAGACAGGACGCGGCCAGTTAAGGGAAGGCTGGAGAGATAGTCATCAACCCATCATGTGTTCCTACAAGCTGGTGACCGTGAAGTTTGAGGTCTGGGGACTTCAGACCAGAGTGGAACAATTTGTACACAAGGTAAGTGAATAAACAGCAGTTCCCGGACTGTGGACACAGGGACTTGTTTTGTTTTTGTTTTTGTTTTTTTAATGTTTATTTATTTTTGAGAGAGGGGAGGGCAGAAAGAGAGGGGGACAGAGGATCCGAAGCAGGCTCTGTGCTGACAGCAGAGAGCCTGATGTGGGGCTTGAACTCACGAACCGTGAGATCGTGACCTGAGCCAAAGTCAGATGCTTAACCGAGTGAGCCACCCAGGCTCTCCGTGACTGTCTTTATTGTCAGCTGGAGTGCACAACACACAACACCTGTACAGTGCTGAGCCAACACGAGCCAACTGCATCTAGAAAACCCTGTTTTCATGAAAGTGCATTTTACATCCAGGCTTAATTTGATGTTTTGCCCTTCATTTCTCATTCCATGACCTCCATGTCTGCTGGATGAGTATATTCAGGAAATTAACTAAATTTAAAACATACTTCAAAACAAATCTGTGTGTGCAGCCCCCAAGATCATTCTCACTCAAAAGACCCTGCAAATATAGACACTTAAGGTAGAAAACGCCCCCAAGAGAAAACACGATTGTCCCCTAGATGGTGCATCTCAGTATTTCTGGTCATTTAATAATTCTGTTACCAAAGAATTATTAATAGCCTCGAAACACAGATTTCAATTGTATACCCACTTTAGCTAAACATGTTAATTGTGTAGAAGGAAATCATCACCTGGTGATGACTTAAGTTTGTTAGGGGCTTCTAGCATGACTGTTACCCTCATGGAAACAAATGGAAAATGTAGTGTTTTGCATTACCCTTTGTAATGCCTCCCATTTTCATAAAAATAAATACTACCCACATTGTCTCTACATTCCAGATAGGCTGGATATCTGTTTATTTTTCCACTTAAAAACTGATAAAGAATAGCTTTCTGAAATTCTTTTGGGGCCGCTGGAATTTAACGTTAATGCACTGAGCTTTGTGTTACTTACTTAGACGGATTGGTCTACTGAGATTGAAGGCCGATTGGCAATAACACGTATACGTTTTGAATTTAAGTACAAAGGAACAGATTGAACCTGGGCTCATGAGACTCTAGAACAGATCTGAGAGCTTTGGTGTTTTTTTTAACGGAGAGGTGTTTCGTTCTTCTGCGCTCTAGAGCCCTGTCGGCCCAGCCAGAGGTGGGAGCCACATGAGAGACACATAGAAATCAAGTTTTGGGGACCACCTGTTTCCCAGCCGTGTCCCAAGTGATTAAGCGGGAAGACGCTCCCGGCTCTGTGTCTAACTTGGGCTATATCTTCTTTGACTTCCTGCACTGTCTCTACCCCCTTATTTTTTAGCCCAAAAGGATCTCCTCTTCTCGGGGCCACTACACAGAGCACTTGTCATATCCTCCTTTCTCTTCTCAAAGCCTATTTAGATTGCTGTAGGGCTTATTGTGTTTCTTTTCTCACCCGATGACTTTGGCTAGTTTTGACTTCTGTTTCTTTAAAATACCTGTAGCAATTATGCTCTAGTATAAGGCATGCCCGTTTCCAAATATAAGGAAGTGTTATCTACACCCCCTAACCACACCTGCTCTGGCCCATGAGCTGCTAATGAGTATAGGAGGCTAGTATTTGCATGCGTTTAAAGTACCAGGGATGCCTTTCTCTGAATACTTTTGTTTTTTAAGAATCTATTCACAGTTAAGGGGGAAAAAAATGTTCGAAAGCGAGCCATTAGCACATTATTGAATTCTTGGTTCCAGCAGACAGCTGTGTTGTGCTTAATGTAATAGGGTATATTTTACTGATGGCTCGATGCCGTTCTTTTCATTTCCATGAATTTGACAGTCAGCACTTGAGTGTGTATGGTTTCATGTTGTTTCTTATTTTCTTGACATATTTCCTCCTTCCAAATCATAAAAGCCTCACCAGCTATCCAGAGGCATGGAGAAATAAACACTTCATTATAAACGCTTCCCTTGTTTCTGCAAATTCGCCAGATTAAACTCCTTCATTTATTGAAACGTGCTTGAACCTTTCGCGAGAGGTTCTTGACAATTGCTGGGTTTTGTTTGGCAGGAAGAAAGGAATGTTGAAGGGAGCGTGTGAGTATCCAAGAAATGTAAAGCGGCATATTTATAGAGGACAAAAAGAGCACCGGAAGATTCATAAATAAATAAATAAATAAATAAATAAATAAATAGATAGATAAATAGATAAATAGATAAATAGATAAATAGATAAATAGATAAATAAAATTAAAACTCATGAACAGGGTTACACACAGGCACACATATACACACAAGCTATATATATTATCTTTCTTAGTCTTCTATTGCCATTGCGTGTCACTACAAGAAACAATTTCTTTCCTTTCGTTTCCTAGCCAAGCTTACCATCCCCATCTGTTCTATACCTGCTGAGGTCTCTTTATTTCGTCTCTTTCAATAATAACTTGTGTAAACTGCTTTTTTCCCCTTCTGTTATGTGAACGTCACCCCCCAAATGATATTTCTTTATCTCGTATCCCACACCTTCAATTACATTTAAAAAAGAAATTGGGGGCGCCTAGGTGGCGCAGTCGGTTAAGCGTCCGACTTCAGCCAGGTCACGATCTCGCGGTCCGTGAGTTCGAGCCCCGCGTCGGGCTCTGGGCTGATGGCTCGGAGCCTGGAGCCTGTTTCTGATTCTGTGTCTCCCTCTCTCTCTGCCCCTCCCCCGTTCATGCTCTGTCTCTCTCTGTCCCAAAAATAAATAAACGTTGAAAAAAAATTTTTAAAAAAGTTTTTTTTTATCAATATTTAGGTTATTTCCTCAGGGAAGAGTTAAGTGCTCTTTGCTTAGAAGTCACTTGCTATCCAGAAAAGCATTCTTGATTCCCAACACCTAGGACCTCCTTGCACCAGCGAGACACGCACCGTGCCACAAGCGAAAAGTTGAACCTGTTTTAGGTAAAGATAAATGAAAAGTCTCAGGGTGATGAGCCTAGAGATCCATCCCAGCCCCTGCTGTACGACTGCCAAGTAAGGTTGTCCACAGTGTATACACTCCCAGTCCAAGTTTCAAACAAGATGAAGAGATTCACTTACAGCGAGTAGAGCACACCATGGAAGGACTCGGGGCGAACGAGCCCGTATCTGTGTCCATGAGACTATAATTGCCGTCCCATGGACAGAGTGATTGAGAAATTTGTAATTGCCAGGATTCCTAGAATTGGGAACAACCTATTTTCTGGATCGTTTTCGTCAGACGTGGTTATTACTTCACCTTCCTTCTTCTGCTTTTTTAGGTGGTCCGGGATATTCTGCTGATTGGACATAGACAGGCTTTTGCATGGGTTGATGAGTGGTATGGTAAGTCACCTTCCCCACCTTCATCCCACCTGGCTTCAGATGCTACCTAGAAAGACACAACAAAGGCAGGACTATTCCGCCCTGAATTGCAAGCAGCGCTGTCTGTGGGAACATAACAAAGAAGAATATAACGATAGAAGCTTTGTCTCAAATGACCACGGTACAGCTGGCCCTTGAACAACACGGGTTTGAACTGTGTGGATCCACTTAGGCAGATTTTCTTTTTCACTAAACACAGTACACTGCTGTAAATGTGTTTCCTCTTCCTTATGATTTTCTTAACATCTTCTTTTCTCTAGCTTACTTGATGGTAAGAATACAGAATTGATTACACGGAACATACAAGCATGTGTTCGTCAGCTGTTTATGTTATCAGTAAGGCTTCCAGTCAGTCGTAGGCTATTGGAGGGAGTCAAAAGTTACGCGTGGATTTTCGATTCCACAGGAGAGAGTGTGTGTGTTGGCGCCCCTAACGCCCTAATTGTTCAAGGGTCAACTGTACTTAGTTATTGACTAATAAGTAGGACCTCCGTACCTTTGCTGCTGGCATACTTGAGAACACAAGGGCTCTGTACTTCTGTTGGATGGGTTTTAAACCCATCCTGATTTATCCCAGACTTCGATTCAAGATCAAAACTGTCTGAAGCATCATATCAAGTGAAAGTGAATCCTTGGATTCACAGGACACTTTGCAATACTCTCTCACTAAAAACCTAAGGATTCTGCAAGGATCCATAGGTGCCCCTTCATCCTAACTAAGACTGTTGTGGCTTTTTTCTTTTTCTTTCTTTCTTTCTTTCTTTCTTTCTTTCTTTCTTTCTTTCTTTCTTTCTTTCTTTTTTTTTTTTTCATGATTTGGGAGGAGTTAAACAAGTTCTGCACATTTCCACTAAAAGAAAATAAGGTTTGCTTCATCCTGTGATGGATGGACCACCCTTTCCAGATTCGCAGCACTATCATTTCATCCACATGAATCTTCTACATTCCCAGAATCAGTCATCAGAGGCTCTTGTCCTTGACTATAAATAGAAATGAACACACCCAATTGGTGACTTGGGTTAGATCTGATTAGCCAATGAAATGCTGTCCTCCTTGGCCTCTTCCTAAGTCAATTGAATTTGTCCTCAGTGTAACCTACATTGCATTTTAGTGCTTGTCTGTCATTGTTCCACCAATCCCTCCCTCTTCTTAGCAGAAGATATCAAATCCACAATGAAAAGATACATTGGACTAATCAGGCAAAGAAAATGATTGTCATTAATGTCATTAGCTGCCTCGAGCCACATTTCAAAAGACCTAGTTCTGGAGGGCTTGGTCTGTGTGTGTATGTGCGCGTGTGTGTGTGCATTTTTCCCAGATCTGCATCTTCTGGAGAGCCAAGTGCATCTTCCTGGGTTTGTCCAAAGGCAGACCTCTGGAAGAGATTCTTTTGAAAGATCATCATTTGTTCGTTCTTACCGCACACCCCCAGGACCCTGCTTACATGTAGCAGATGTTGGCTTGTCACATTGTCATGATTTTCATGATGTCTCCCCAAGGCAGGTAGAGGGAGAGCCTCCTGTGATTACTTACCCTGATCATGAAACAAATGTTTCTGCTCCCCCCCCCCCATACACACACACCCAGAGCTTTTCTCAGCTTCTTAGAGAGGGCGCGTAGACGCAAAAAATCCTGAAGACTTGCTGCTCTCTCTGAACTTGGACTTCTCTAAGCTCGTGGTGTCCTTGCCACCAACACTAAGAGAATATCAAACGGATATTCAAAGAATAATTGGCAAGTGAATGGGGACCTGAAGGGCCAAGAATCTGACACTTTGAAGACCAAGAGACAGGGAGGGCACTTTGATAGATTTCCTTCCAGTACCAGAATGCCATAGAGGTCTTTTCAGAAAAGGCAACATCAGAAAGGGTAGCTGGTTCCTGATTAAGAGGACAAAACACTTCAAGCCTGTTGATCAGAAAAGAGGGTTTGAGTAGAGGCAGGATATAAGAAAAAAAAATGTGGGTGGGCATCCAATACGGAACGGCTGGGGTACAAAAAAATGGGGGCTGATTCTTTTCTGTCTCAGGCATGCCAGAGCGAGGAAGAGACTTAAAGTCTTTTAGTCCAAAAAAAAAAAAAAAAAAAAATCTCAGACCATTCCAGGGGGCCCAAAGCTAGACTAATGCATCAAAGGAAAATAGAGGCCTCCAGTCCTGGAGAGCTTTCAGAGGGAGAATGCCTACCTATTTACTCAGGATGGGTTAGGTGGACCTATTAAGAACTCAAGGAGTCTATTGACAAAAAGCCTTTCTGTATCTGAGTGCAGAAAAGCAGTGTGTGGTTTAGTGGATGTAGACCATGGGGAAGCCATGTACTCTGCAGAGAAGGTCTCCACCCCCTGTATACACAGTCTTAGCTCCAACCAAAACAGGCAGCCTTTTCACTAGGCAAGGGGTCTAGGAGCCACCCCATCAATTTCATGTAAATTACTGGCATTCTTGCCCCCCTCCCCCCCAACTGCTTGCCAGGAAAACTGTGGCTCCTTCCTTACACAGCTACAGACGGCTCAGTCATAATAGCCCTGCCCACAGAGTGCCTTCTCAGTCCCTTATTCAAGGTGATCCCAGGGACTGTGGGCCTTTCGGGGAAATGGGGTGTCACTGTCCATGAGGATGGCCCTTCAGTTTGGGCTACCTGAAATTACTTATTTTTCTTTGGTCCCAGTAGGCTCAGTGAGGCTCTCATTAGTAGACACAGAAAAGGTCCAAAGTAAAAAACAAATAATAATAAATAATAATAAAGTTACAATTAAAAAACCCTTGCCTATGGTTTGTAGCATTGGTGCAAAGTGAGGTCCCCAGGCCAACATCAGCCCCCACCTCAGGTACTTGTTAGAAATTCAAATTCTGGGCTCCTGTGGAATAAAATACTCTGGGGGAATAGCCCAGCAATCCGTGGTTTAACAAGCCCTCCAGATGATTCAGATACTTGCTAAAGTTTAAGAACAACTTTAAATCAGATTAGATTGCAAGTACAGCTTAATTAATTCAGTCCAAACAGATTAGAGAATGGTGGATGTCTTCCGGGCCAACTGGTAGGCTTCGGTGCCTTGTGAGAATTGGAAAAAGACATCCTTCTGGGCCGGTTCAGCAGGTGATCTCAGCTTAGGGCTGAATTTTAGTCCCATTGGCCTCCCGGGCGATGTGTTTGTACCGAACACAAACTCTACACCATAGGCAGTGGCACCCCTGAATGTCTTTCTCTCTAATTAAGCTAACCACCTCCAGTGCTTAATTAAGAAGAAAGAAGGGGGTAGGGGGGTCGGTGGGAAGGACATTGTACATGGTAGTTGATCTTCTCTTACCCAAGGATTAATTTTGTATCTTTTCTGAGTCTGAGCACGTGGCTGCCTCATAACTATTTCCCTAAACAAATTTTATTCTGCTCATGTTCATTGTGAAGTGTAACCATGTCCACAAAAGGTTCACAAATCTGGCAGTATTTTGAGAGAGGCACAAAGAGGATTGCCAAAGAGAGGCTATGATTGAATGGAACTTCATGAACGTCTTTGAAATCGTCACCCTTCCAAAAAAAGTATGAGACTGGGTGGGGGGTGGGGTGGGGAGGGTGGCATAGTCTTGCTAGTATAGATGAAAGTCCCTCATGAAAGTGACTTAGAAATTATTCTCCAGTCCCTAGAGCAGGCCTAAAAATGAATGGAGCTAGCCCAAGGTGGAGAAGGAAGCCTACTGAGAGACTAGACTAGCATTAGCTGGTTGAACTCACCAAGCCGGTATTTTCCCATGGCCTCCAGTTTCCTGAAGTATGAATTTCAGTGCCGTGGCTATTACACAATGTTTTATGTGTGTGTGCCTGTGTTCATTTTTCTGGGGAGAGAACTCCTAGCTTCTCATCAGATTTTCAAAGGGATCTGCGACTCTCTTCTACCTCCCCAAATTCAGAACTATAAAAAAAATCATAACCGTGTATTACAGTTCTAGATCTTAGGGGTCTGAATTACATGGAAAGGGTAATTGACCAAGACTTGAGGATTGGCTACTTTCACTACAAAAAAAGTGGAGCCCACCCCTAAGCTATTTATAACAAGCTTGTATTGAATTTATAATCACCGTAAAGAGCTTTATTTTTCTTTTAATTTTTTTTGAGGTTTATTCATTTTTCAGAGACAAAGTGTGAGTGGGGGAGGGGCAGAAAGAGAGGGAGACACAGAATCCGAAGCAAGATCTAGCTTCTGAGCTGTCAGCACAGAGCCCGACACAGGGCTTGAATTCACAGATCACAAGATCGTGATCTAAGCCAAAGTTGGACATTCAACCAACTGAGCCACCCAGGCGCCCCTCATTGTAAAGAGTTTTAAAGGCAGGAGGCACCTGGATGGCTCAGTTGGTTGAGCGTCCTACTCTTGATTTCAGCTCAGGTCATGATCTCGTGGTTCATGAGTTCAAGCCCCGCATCAGGCTCTGTGCTGAAAGTGCGGAGACTGCTTTGGGATTCTCTCTCTTCTTTCTCTGCCCCTACCTCATTCTCTCTTTCCCTTCCGCCCCGCCCCCCCCCCCCCCCCACGCCAAAGGATAATTGCTACTTTGCTAGAGCTGAGGAGTATCAAATTTCATTCATGGTTGCTGGAGCCTCCCTCCGCCCCTAACCCAACCACTTGTTTAACACTTCCATTTTGACCTAGTATTAAGAAAAAATTGCTTCTGTTTAGGCTGAAGATCTTAGAAGTAGAGAGAAAATGTTTGTAGAAGGAAATAAAACATGTACTACTAGAGAGGTCATTGAATTAAAGTATATAACTCCAGGGGCGCCTGGGTGGTTCGGTCGGTTAAGTGTCCAACTTCGGCTCAGGTCATGATCTCGCGGTCCGTGAGTTCGAGCCCCGCATCGGGCTCTGTGCTGACAGCTCAGAGCCTGGAGCCTGTTTTGGATTCTGTGTCTCCCTCTCTCTGACCCTCGCCCATTCATGCTCTGTCTCTCTCTGTCTCAAAAATAAATAAACGTTAAAAAAATTTTTTTTTAAATAAAATAAAATAAAGTATATAACTCCATTAAAATTTTAGCTGCTGTAGGTGTGCAATACAATGAAGGAAAATTTTTGATTGCAGACGTTTTGTCCCATGGCATTTGTAACTTCTCTGTATGTTCAGCTGACTTCTGTCCTTTCAAATATATGATCTTACCTCCACAAACGGTGAAGTCAGCCTGCCTCCTTTAAAAAATAAAGCGATTGAAAAAAAATTGCCACCATAAACAAAGTTGAAAGACGAGGGGAAGATATTTGTAGTATAGGGTAGCCAACAGAGAATATCTATAATGTATAAAGAGGTCCTGTAAATAAAGAATCCAGCAACTCAGTAGAAAAAAAAGGTAAAGAACATTAATAGGTACACCATAGAAAAAAGCACAAATGACCAATAACTTTGATACTAATCACAAGAAATACAATGAAAACAAAATATGACATTTGTTCATCTGATAGCAAAAAAATTAAGATCTTGAAAATATTCTGTTTTGGATAAAGTGGGGGAACAAATAAACAGTTTCTATAAAAATGATTAAGTACAAAAACCCATGACCCAGCAATTCCACTTTTAGAAATTTATTATAGAAATTTGTTTATTTATACATGTGCCCTTGAATGTGGGTACAAAGAAGCTATTCAGTATAGTGTTGTTTATAAAAGCTAGAAATTAGTCTCAGTTTAAGTGTTTATTTTATTAATAGGAATATGAGCAAATAAATTACTATACACCCATACTGTGAATATTGTTTGTGACAGTTAAAAAGAATAAGCTAGTTCTATATATACCACTATGGAAATATGTATATTTTCCATTCGTGGAAAAAGCAAATCAGATCAATATGTATAGGGGTGCCTGGCTGACTCCATTGGTAAAGTATGTGACTCTCGATCTCCGGGTCATGAGTTCAAGCCCCATGTTGAATGTAGAGATTACTTAAATAAATAAAACTTTATTTTGTTTAATTTTTTTTTACATTTATTCATTTTTGAGACATAGAGCGTGAGCAGGGGAGGGGGAGAGAGCAAGGGAGACCCAGAATCCGAAGCAGGCTCCAGGCTCTGAGCTGTCAGCACAGAGCCCGACTTGCAGCTGGAACTCACGAACTGTGAGATCATGACCTGAGCCAAAGTCAGACCCTTAACCAACTGAGCCACCCAGGTGCCCTTAAAACTTTTAAAAAATGCATTAAAAAATGAAAATGGGGTGCCTGGGTTGGCTCAGTTGGTTAAGCATCCGGCTCTTGATTTCCACTCAGGTCATGATCTCCAGGTTCATGAGCTTGAGCCCCACTTTGGGTGAGCTTTCTCTCTCTCTCTCTCTCTCTCTCTCTCTCTCTCTCTCTCCCTCTCTCCCTCTCTCCCTCTGCCTCTCGCTCATTTGTACCCTCTCCCTCTAAATAAATGAATAAATGAATGAATGAATGAATGAATGAATGAATAAATAAATAAATAAATAAATAAATAAAAATTTAAAAAGAAAAAGAACAGTATGTGTAGAATGTATGGCATAGGGTACTATATAGTATGCTTCCATAAATGTAGAAATAAGTGAGACTATATGTATGTGTAGTAATATACATGTGAATTCATAGAAAGAATTCATAGAAAAGAAAAGCCTGTACCTCAAACTCTTAACAGTAGTAATATTCAGAAAAAATAGGATTAGTGGGAGAGGTTACAAGGAATTAAATTCTTTTCTCAATATAAATCGGTACTATTTGAATTATTTCTATGGAACACAATTCATGTATTACTTGAGTGATTTCATAAACAGTCACTGAAATCCATATTTTATTAAAAAGCAGAAAATGGTTGAAGCAGACCAACATTCATAGAGTGGAGGTGTATATATATTATATATTTTTTTAATGTCACTTCTTAGTATTTTTTTTTAATGTTTATTTTGAGAGGGAGAGTGCATATGTGAGTGAGGGAGGGGCGGGGGGGGGGGTGGCGCGGAATCCCAAGCAGGCTCCTTGAGGTCAGCAAGGAACCCAAAGCGGGACTTAGTCTCCCAAACTATGAGATCATGACCTGAGCCGAAGTCAAGAATCTGACATTTAACTGACTGAGCCATCCAGGCACCCCCATATATAACATATATATATATATTTTTTTTTTTTTTGAGAGAGAGAGAGAGAGCACATGTGCATGCTGCAGGGGAGGGGTGAAAGAGGGGAACACGGGATCCAAAGCAGGCTCTCTGTGCGGACAACAGAGAGCCCAAAAAGGGTCTTGAACCCACAAACCATGAGATGATGACCTGAGCCAAAGTGGGACACTCAACCAACTGAGCCACCCAGACACCCCCTATATTTTGTTTTTAAATGAAAGCCTTTAGTTCACAGCTGAAGAAATCAAAGCAGATTCCTCAATTAACAAATTCCCTGGATCCAGAGCCTCTTGGACAAAGCGGACTGGTAATAAAAGCAGAAGGTTCCCATCTCAGCCCAGTCATCTGGCAGGGGGGAAGGTTCTATTTGGGCCACATTCAGTGTGACCTCCACGTGGCTGGAGTAGGAGACAGGACCAGCTCTCCCCTCATCCGAAGGAGGGTAAGAAAGAGAAGGAAAGAAACGGCCTCGCAAGAGGGCAAAGAGAGGAAGTCTTGTGCCACTGAAGTGTAATGAGGGCATTTATACCTCCAGCATACTTCCCAGAGCAGATCATATCAGTGTTATACACACACACACACACACACACACACACACACACACACACACACATAAAACTTCCAACAGCCTAATGTCAAAGATACTATGATGTACCTTTCTTACCAACAGAAACATCATACTAGTTACAACATACTCTTAAATCAAGGAACTAGCCCAGGGTTACTTATTTAAAAACCTTTTATCTAAGAAACGTTATTTATGAAAAGTAACTTACGACCTTCCAAATCTGTATATTGAGGGGTGATTACTTATCGGTCTATTTACAAAACAATTAACATAAGTTTCCTTTTAGAGTGTCTTAGTACACATGAACTGGAAATAAAAAGGTTTGAACCTAAACTGTTAGAAGTCATTCTCTGATCATTGAAAATCAATCCGTAATGAAGATGAATCATCTCTGAAAGTATAATCTGTCGTTGGGCAGTGCAATCGAATTCACTAAAAAATTGATTCATATATAGATTTTGAGGTAATATACTTTGCAGAAGCAACACATAATGCATTTCACCAGATAAACTAAACAGGAATATTTTCACTTGATTAGGCTCTCCATAAATTACTAAGGAATATTCAAAATATTTACATCATATCCATAAGCATGTATGTATGGTACATGGGGAGAACTCAGGAGTCTTATGTGGTCTAATTGGGAGATTTTCTTCTTCTAGGTGAAATTTCCTGGAACTTTGTTTTGTAACTCTTCGTTTAAAACAAAACAAAACAAAAAAGGTGGGGCGCCTGGATGGCTCAGTCGGTTCAGCGGTTGAGCATCTGACTCTTGATTTCAGCTCAGGTCACAATCTCACGGTTGTTGAGTTCGAGGCCCACATTGGGCTCTGTGCTGACAGCGTGGAGCCTCCTTGGGATTCTTTCTGTTCCCCATCTCTCTGCCCTACCCTGCTTGTGCTGTCTCTCAAAATAAATAAATAGGTAAACTTTAAAAAAAAATTTGTTTAAAAGGCACCATGTTTCTAGAATGAGCAGAAATTCTAGAAAACTATATTTTCTTTTTTATTTTTAAATATTTATTATTTATTTTGGGGAGCGAGAGAGAGAGAGAGAGAGAGAGAGAGAGAGCATGAGCAAAGGAGGGGCAGGGAGAGAGGGAGTCTCAGAATCTGAAGCAGGCTCCAGGCTCTGAGCTGTCAGCACAGAGCCCGAAGTGGGGCTTGAACCCACGAACCCCGACATCATGACCTGAGCCAAAGTTAGACTCAAGCTACTGAGCTACCCAGGTGCCCCTAGAAAACTGTATTTTCTCCTTACCAATCCCAAACTGATGGTATTTGACCCCAAACAATAGATTTTAAATAATGTTCTTCGTTTTTGTTCTTACACAAGTACAGCAGATTTGATGTCGGAAATAATAAACAAAAGGAAGAAAATGAAAATTACCTATAATTCCAACTCCTCAAAACAATCACTGTTAATATTTTGAAATGTATCCTTTTAGTCTTTTTAAAATGTATGTAATGCTTTTCTGACAAAAATGATTTCATATAATACATACAGTGTTTTCACCTCCAATTTTTGACAATATACCGAGAACATTTCTCTATAGTGTTAATTTTCTTCTACATCACTTTTGAATGGTTGCATATTACTATCAGTCCCCTGGGTTGTTTTCCATTTCTCACTATTACGAACAAGGCAGTAATGAATACCTTTGTTGTTAAATCCTTCTTCACATCTACAAAACTGAAATATCTCTGAAAGCACACGGTTACACAGTTAAACCCTTCTCCTCACGTTGAGCTAATTAAAGATAAAGAACGATTTCTGTTGGGATTCACTAGAACAAAAAAACTACAATGCCTTTGTTTTTGTTTGCCAAAATACTGTCATGCCAGTGTCTGGGAAGGGAGGGGAGGGAGGGAAATGTCTAATGAACACATATATAGAGAAACGTCCCCAAAGTTTTAGCTTAAAAATGACCTCAGTATTCATTCCAGGTGTATTTGTGTTTAAGAAATGTGGATAACTAGCCTTTGAGGTTAAAGTTGATTGTATTGAAAGAATATTGTTGATTAAGATAACGTTTGTTCTAATTACAAAGCAGCGTCTCTTTATTGCTTTCCAGTTACCTCGATTTTCTAAAAGAAAAGCATGCTCTTTGCCTGGCCAGACTGCTGCTTAGCATCCTCGATACTTACATTGCTTATGGACAGTATTTTTGATTGATGGTTTTGGGGTGGGCGGGAGGGGGGTCATCGGCTAAATAAAACAGCCCAGGTTCGGATTTAGAGCCGCCCTCCATCTTGGCCCCAGACCACACTGAATTGAATCACAGGGCTCTGGCAAGTGTACCCCGTGGAGATGAAGAGAAGCTCACATGACATACATGGATTGATATAAAAAGACAGCAAACCACATGATGCAGCAAATACTTAGGGAAAAATTCCAGCTGTGAATACCCTCTCTGAATCCCCACCAAGCTAATTCGTGATCGGGGTGGTCGCATAACCAGTTATGCAGCATACCTTCGTTGTAGAGGGGCATGAAGTTAAATTCTGCCATGAGAGCAACAGAGGAATGCCTGTGTCTGGGAAGATGGCTGGTAGCGTGGTGTAAAATAACCAAAGAGCGGGGTGGGGAGTTGAGGGTAAAACAGCAGCCATCTTGAAAGTGAGAATAATTGTTATTTTTACGCATTTCACACACTGAAGATGAATGGGTTCTTTGTTTCAGCTTTTTGTCAGTTGGATTTAGACGGGGGTTCCTCAGCCTTCACCACCATTGACATTTTGGCCCAGACACTAACCTGTTGAGAAGGGGAGAGTGCTGTGCATGGGTAGGATATTCGGTGGCGTCACTGGCCTCCACCCCCTAGATGCCGGTAGCACCAACCACCCCAGGTGTGACAACCGAAACTGTCACAAAGTTGTCCCCTGCTGGGAACCACTAGATTAGTAGGAGATCGTTATCCTGAAATGCTGAAAAACTACAGACTCAGACCCAAAAGCATAATGTCATGTGCCATTTTATTTATAGATCAGTGTAGGTGGAAGTAATGCCAGCCATCTCCAAGCTGTTAGACTAGACTTGAAGTTCGATGTAGACCCGCACTCTCCAACACTATGAATTCTGTGCAGAAATACATCCATGTGTGAGCACTGCGCCCAATATCCCTTGTACCAGTAAACATCGTTTGTCTGCCTTCTATGTCATGTCTCCTGCACTAGCAATGAAAGTGTCCTTTCTATGGTCGAATGCGTTGACTTAAAAAAAAATCTCCAAATCTGTTTTGAAGGGTGTATGAAAGGTAAGTATTAAACCAAACAAACCTGACCCCGTTCCCGAAGGGATCTTCTAACGATCGCTTTAGGAGATCTCAGGCTATGGCTCTGCCCACGTGCTAATACTTTCTACCCATCTAGCTCACGTTACAAGATTCACCCCTAAATAATTTCCACTCTTCTCTGTTCTAAGACTATTTCAACTTCAGTTCCTTGCACTCACCCCCCGTTTGGCTGGTGTAGCTAACTTTATGACATCCTCTTCATAAAGTTAGCGAATCCCCTGCTTTTTAAACCTCTCTTTGGCTTCCGCTATCCTCTTTCCCTAAAGTCTCCCCCTTGAAAGTCTGCGTTTAATAACAGTAGTTGCCAACGTCTTGACCTTTTTTCAGATATGACAATGGATGATGTTCGGGAATACGAGAAAAACATGCATGAACAAACCAACATAAAAGTTTGCAATCAGCATTCCTCCACTGTGGATGACATAGAGAGCCATGCCCAAACAAGTGTATGTAGAATTTTTAAAACATGTTGCCCACCCTTTACCAAACGTCCACATAAACTGATATATGAAATACTGCAAACGTTCAGTTCTCGGCCTGCCACAAAAACATGTCATCGTCGCCCAGAGGCTGTTGGTGAGGAACCTGAGCTGGGTCTAAACTGGACAGTGTCACCCCCCTCTCGACTTTTCGCTCCTTCAAAAAGCCGCTTGATTTGGGGGTGGTTCCATTCCTACAACCCAAGAACGTGGAGGGCGGAAACATTTGTGGCTGGTGAATGGCCTGCACCACGAAGGAAGACAGGGGTGAAAACAGAAGTCCTAGGAAAACTAGAACGTCGTGACCGTAACTCTTAAGAATGTAGTTAGCATTCAAGTTATTCGTTCAAGGGACAGCTTGTGACTCATCTGGTATTTGAGATTTCTTTACATTTCCTTTGAAATGCTTTCTATGGCTCTTTATAGCTGTTCTATTCTAGCCAATCAGTTCCTTTTTACTTGGGTTCATCTCAAGATGGGGTGCAATCTGTGCACGCACTGGCTGAGCGGTGAAGGTGTGGTGAGCTGGGAACGTGCTGGGCCATGTAGCACGTCCAGCCTGGGACTTAAAATGAGACTCAGAGAGCCACAGGTTATTTAGTGGCACATTGGACATTGAGAGCTGACTGCATGGTGTATGTCAGCGTTTTGAATATCGTTCCCTCCCAATCATTTGGTGCGAATGAAGGGGAGATACAGATAACGAAGAAAATGTAATCATCAAGTTGTTTGTATGTGTTTTTGGCCAGAGCCATGATCTCTCTGGGTATCGGCTTGAGCCTGCCTGTCAGCTGGCCCATGCCCCAGGACAGAACATACTAGATTTTTAAGAAACTGGTAACCTAGTTGTGGAAAGTTGAGCAACGGCCATTGTTGTAAATGGGCGCTTCGGAATTGTGAAGATCTTTTGGTTGCACTTTGGAAATTCTTAGTGCAGTTTTTAGAGCATGTGTTTGGTATGTGCCCCGCAAGGCTCGTTTGTTCCTGTCGGGTGTGTGTGGCTGTCCTTGAGGCCGAAATGGCCCTGACCTTTCCTCCCCATGTTGCACGCAGTGATTGGATTTGCGGAAAGCTGTTGGGTAGACTTAACTGGGATGTTCCTCTCTATGCACAGGCCAGTCCCAGCAGGACCTCCCCCTTTCCTCTGTCCCTGTGCTCACGTTGGAAATGCTCATTAAAGACACTGTCCTTGAATATGCATCATTTTCTATTCCCTTTCCTTTTGGAATCTTAGATGCTAGGGCTCGCTCAGCCGCGCTCTGAAAGCTGCTTTGCTGGAAGTGTGACCAGACAAAGGAAGCCAGGGGAAAGGGGGAGAAATGCCACATTCCCAGGGATACTAAGCGAAGCGCTTTTCTCATTCCAGGCTCTTATGGTTTATAGCTTACGGCTGTTTGTTTGGTTTTCTTTCTGTTTTGCTGTGATGATTACCATTAGAAAGTCCGTTGACTATGTATGTAGACAGTGGTACCTAGAATGGTTCTCCCATGGGGAAGCCCCATGTGTTCTCTGGCTGAGATTCACTGTGGTTCCCATGACTTCAGCATAAGAGATGCCTATCTCCTCGGAAGTTATACAAAGCAGTTATTTTGAGTGCTGACGACATTTCCCTTATGCTTTGGAATTCCATCAAATTGGGGACCATTTATTTTTCCATTGTCTTTCTTCTCTATCATAATGAAAAACAGTTGACATCAAGAGGCCGCTGTCCGTCACAAACAAAAACTGCATGCGTGCTCAGTAAAGTTTAAATCCTCAACCTAAGACAGGACGTGGTAGGTTGAAATTATGCAAAATTAGCATCCATGAACACGGCAATAAGAAAATAACAGTCTTCTTTTCCATTGAGCAGTTTCAGTGCCTTCAAGGAAGGGAACTTCTAAGAGACTCTGGGAATGTAAAAACCCAATTCTGTATTTTGGATGCTCTCTGCCCCCTGCTGGATGTGTGGAGTAGAGCATTATACTAGCCACTAGAAAGTCTAATTTTCCAAGATGACATTTATTTATGATAGCAGGAACATACTCCATTGACTAAAATTTTTCTGGGAGTCTCAATTATATTTTGGAGTAAATCCTTCTTTTTTAAAAACTTAATCTCATTTCTTAGCTTGTTTAATAGTCTTAGTATTTTTTAAGTGGTAAATTTATAGGTACAATTTTTCTTGTTATAGTCTAAATTTTCTACGATATCGATACGATCGTAATTTTGTATTTACTTTATAAAGTTCCCCTTTCAGAATCTTTTAACAATTGCTCCCAAGAAATCCTCTTATGGGTTTAGTTTTTTAAGAAATATTTCTGGTTTCAAAATAAAAAGCTTCTGCACAGCGAAGGAAACAATCAGCAAAACTAAAAGGCAACCGACAGAATGGGAGAACATATTTGCAAATGACATATCAGATAAAGGGTTAGTATCCAAAATCTATAAGGAACTTATCAAACTCAACACCCAAAGAAACATTTCTGGTCTGCTCATGTTACGATATGACCTCATATATGCATATATATCTCCTAATGATTAATACCATGTTATGAATATTCATCCCATAATTAATATTTCCAAAGTGGATGTATTGCGCCTTGCTAGCTGATGCACTGTCACCTCATGGTTCTACCACTCGGTGCATGGGAGAGGACAAGAATGAAAAATGGGTCTGTGGGAAGTTAAAATACACGTGGAAAATCCATGGGCAATAGCTTTCACCTTTTATTCAAGGACAAGCCCTTAGACTTTCACTCAGTGCTTTTTCTAATAAGCCCAGTTACCCATTTTCTCTGTTCCCAGTAAGGAAAAATGGCAAAGGGGACCAGGGATAGCCAGAGAGTAATTAATAAGAACCGTAACAATAGTGATGATGGTAATAGTTGTAGAGTTTTGAAAAGTAGAGATCTCAAACTATTAAAAAAAAAAAAAAAGGCCGTGATAGAGGAGTCATCACTGTGTTGTAGCACAATGATTTTCATATTAGGTCTAAATGGTAGCAAGTGTATGTAATACATTAAATATATGGCCGGAGCGGCAGGGCGGGGTGGGGTCCTGGCTGGCTCAGCTGGTAGAGCGAGCAAGTCTTGATCTCAGGGTTGTGAGTTCAAGCCCCACGTTGGGCATAGACATTACTTAAAAATAAAATCTGTTTGAGAAACAAATAGATTAGGGAAAGATTTACATTTAAAATAGATACATTTTTTTTTACTTTCTCACTTAAATAAAAACATCTCAGGTGTTTAGAAAATCTCCATCATCTGGCAATTCCTCTTACACGGGGCATCACTGAGTTTATTTCTTGAATGCTTTTTTTTCTTTTATGTTTCCTTGAAAAATGGCTTTATTTTTCTTGGCTTTGGGATAATTAGCAGCGTTTGTTGTTGTCATTATCTTACCTGTTTTTTTAAGCTGAATTAATTAAAATACAGGATGGATACATAGTCAGGATGGGTTCACAGTCAGGAAACCAGTAACCCCCAGAATACAAAAAAATACATTTATTGAATAAGAAGAAACTCTGATGATTTGCCTGTTTTACCCTATAAAGGTATACTTGCATGACCTAAAGTAGGTAATAATATGTGTCATTCCTGGGCCATTGATGGCTTTAACTGCCTTCCCTTTATAGAAAAGATAGGTCTAATAATAGCTCCATATATCATACCATACCCACCACGCATGCACACACACACACACACACACACACACACACACACACACACACACAGTCTGGTTCTGTACTCTGCTGATCAGTTCTAATTCAGAACATTTAAACTACTCACTGAAGAATGCTTTGGAAAATCTTGGATGGATATTCATAAAGGAATTTTTTTTTCCCCAGAGGTTTGCCTTAGTAAAAAAAAAAAAAAAAAATTGTTTTAGGGTTTAGCATTTCAGTGTTACTTTTGGTTTATAATCTGGACAGACCTCTTTATGGTACAGTTCCCGTAGTTCCCTTAAAATCAGGTGTAGAGATAAAGCCATTTGCATCTCTTCTAAATGACTGGTCATTTTTCTTTTTTTTTTTTTTTCCTTTGAAGACATGACAATGGATGAAGTCCGAGAATTTGAACGAGCCACTCAGGAAGCCACCAACAGGAAAATTGGCGTTTTCCCTCCTGCGATTTCTATCTCGAGCATCCCCCTGCTGCCTTCCTCAGTCCGCAGTGCCCCTTCCAGTGCTCCGTCCACACCTCTCTCCACAGACGCACCAGAATTTCTGTCCGTTCCCAAAGATCGACCCCGGAAAAAGTCAGCCCCAGAAACTCTCACGCTTCCAGACCCTGAGAAAAAAGCCACCCTGAATTTACCTGGCATACACTTTTCAGATAAGCCATGTCGGCCCAAATTAGAGTAACTTCCTATGAATCTTTCAAGGGGTTTTTATATTTTCATTTGGGTTGTTGGGTTGTTTGTTTGTTTGTTTTTAAGAATCTTCTGATAGAGAAAAAGACTGCTTTGTCACTCAACCATGTTCTTTCGATCTCTGAGTATGCATGTGGTTAAGTAATTTCCCATATAATACGATTCCCTAAGTATGCCACACAGCATCATACTAGATGTAAAAAGTAAGGCTTGCAAAGGACAGAAGGAATCTTCTGTAACCACAGCTGGAAGCCGGGAGGAAGGCAGGAAGCCTTGTTATTGAGCATTTGATGAGGTAGGTGTGGACTTAAAGAGTAAATAAATGAAAACCTTATGCCACTGTTACAGGGGTGGTAAAATAGTGAAGTCAGTCTCCTCTCATCAAACCTGAATTCTCAAAAATATTCTCAGGCATAACATACCTAACTGTTCGATTTCAAACTGTTTATCGCCAAGACTTGAATACTAGTACTTAACTGAGATTCCTATTTTGATTAATCTGACTCAGGATTTGGGGCCTAATTAACTCTTTAAATTTTTTGAAAATTTTAATTATCAACCTATAGAGGCTCCAAGTGCAATTAATGAGAACTTATTTATACCTTTCGCAGAATTTAATAAAGATTCCACTTGTTTCTGTCTTTTAATAACTTCCCCCTTTGTGCCCTTGTGGCCTCAGAAACCTTTCAGAATTGCATGGATGAGTGTGGCCGTAACTGACTGATTTGGGGATGGCTTGGTTTAGGAACCAAGAGGCCCAGGTGAGGCAAACGTCCTTTTTCTCTACAGGTACCAACAAACCCTGAATTGTCACCTTCCGTCATCCATTAAGATTCACAGTATTTGCAATTAATTGAGTAGAATTCGTTGACTCTTTGTCCATTCTAAAAAGCGCAGGGGTAGTCTAAGCTGACTGGACTTTAGCACTGTCAGGATGTCTGGTCTGGGAACCCTGAAAAAGAGAACTGTCTCCCATCCCTCTCCAGGTTTTACTTTTCAGAGCATCCAGATTTCCCTGGAACAGATGGCCCATCACCGGACCTTAAAAAAGACTGTCCTTCTCTTGCTCTTACTTGAAATCCAAATATTGGGAATGCTGCCGAAGTGGAGTAAATGCTGTCGGGGGGGGGGGGGGGAGGATGAGCAGAATTGATGACTCCTGTTTGTAGAGTATACAGGAAGCATGAGAAAAGGTGCCCCCCTGGCTAGCTTTCTTTTCTGCAAGTAGCCGTAACGCAGGATCAGAACCCAGGCTGACAGGAAGCAAGACCATTCAACCCAAGTGGCAGAAAGCGAACTCTCCTTTGCTCTAAAGAGAAAACTCTGCCATCGACGCGCCTCACTGCCTTTAAACGCAGAAGGAAAGGCAAGCAGAACCGAGAATTTATTTTTGTCCTCCAAGAGAGGAAGACGACAAGGTAGTTGGGCGACTCCGAGGCCCCAGCTAGCCTTCCTGACCATAACCTCCAACCTCAGGAAAGGGACCTTCCCAAAACACAGATTCCAAAGGAAACAACAGAAACCAAGGAGCGCGTTCTCCTTCCCACACAGCCTCTCAGCCAGTGGACCCTGCCTGCTTCTCTCTCTCAGCGCTCAGCACGCTGCATAGTGTCTTTCCAATTGATCAACTCTCCCAAGGTGCAGGCGCTGGCCCCACGAACCCAGCACCGAGTATTCTAAGTCCTACGTCAGACTGTCAAGATCATTTCTTTATCTACAGGTTGACGTTGAGCTTAATAAATAAATAAACCCAGAACTCAAAGGAAACCAGTTGCAAATAGCTTAGATCCACAGTGCGTCTCTTCCCTGAGAATGACGGCGCTACATGTAGTAAGACCTCTCTCTGCATGGTATAGTAGCATGATTTTTGCCTGTGGGAAAACTTAATCTTCTCAAACCTCTTGGACTTGCTCAGTGGTCCCCTCTCCACACAGTAGTACTTAATGAGAATGTGTGGCTTTCGAGTGCCAACTTCTACTCTCAGAAGACACTGACATAGTATACGTATTTGCTTATTATTTGCCAGCTGAAATTTGCCAGGATGGGGCGGGATCGTTATTTTTGCACAGAACAGATTTATCTTGTGCAGGTTGTTAACACATCTGGCACCCAGTTTTTCCATTAATACCGTTGCCATTTTTCTTTCTTTGTAAAGCAGCTTCTGCTGTCAAGGTCAACAATGCTATATGCTTTAGAAAGCGGATTTCTGATTTCTTTCTGTGAGTTTTCTTTCTCCTGTAGCCAGTTCAGTAACACAGACATCAGTTTCAAAGCTGCCAATGATCGTGTGGTTTTTTAGCCAGCAAACGTGTGTGCACTCCAAGTATGTTCAGTTTTTCCAGTTTTTCCTGTCTACATGTGGTTTGTGTGCATTTAAACAAGGGGGTGGGGGGTGCAAATATTCCCTTAGCTGCTTTGAATATTTAATCCGGTCATCACAAGGCATAAATGACTTCAGTACTTTGTCTATCTTGATTTTTCACCTGTCCTTTCATATTCTCCATACATGAGTCTGTTTCTTGTGCGATACAAGCCTGCGATGAACGTGTATATATAGACCATTAATAATTCCTATAAGGATGGAAATTAAATGCTTGCATGATGGAAACTTAGAAGAAAACAAAGCCGAAACTTGAATTTATTAAGCATGTTTGGGGAAACATAGAATCTTAACTCAGTGCCTCTGTCTGCAATGTGGAAACCTTCAACTTTGTTCACCGAAATTGTATTATACCTGTATATATATAAATATAGTATAGTGAATCAGACACCACCAGTTTTAAGTCTCGGGTAGCCAAATTAAAATAAATAATCCATAGAAGAACACATATGTTCACCCCATCTTTATCTCTGTCGTTAGTGGAGACCATCAAAATGGCCATAAATATCGTTGCTTTGGATGGATTTCAAATGGTGAAATACCCCTGTGCTTCTCATTGGCTATAAAACAGCATTGTCGCTTTGGCTGTGCTGTCCCAGGATAAGAAGGTCTCCGTGTTTTTACTGCACAGACTTTCTCTGAGATGAGCTCTGAAGATCATCGCATTTTCCTACAGTTGGGCTGAAATAAAGCAAAGCAAAGGAAAAGCATAACAAAGGAGTCTGTGACGTCTTTCAGTTACCAATGTAATAACAGAAACAAAGAGTTCGCTGGTGAACTAAGTTATAAACCTTCTGCTTTGGGTTTGCATCTGTGTGGGGGGGGAAATGGTTTTAATGTGGGAGGATTTAATACCCATGTTTTGGGTTGTGAAAATAAATCTCTAAGGGGTGCAGTTGTGGGTGTCGAATGAACGCAGACACTTAAAAAAACACGAGACCTCCAAAAGCAAATGACACTGTCACCAGCAGTGACCTAAGAGAGAAGATTCTGACACTTCTCAGGAAGTCATTTTTCCGTGAAAATTTCAAGACTACTGTCTTTATGTGTGTTTTCCAATTTTACTTACCTTAGCATCTCTGCGTGGCCTCAGAAACAACAAGGTCACTGGCTGGCTTACGTCAATAGGAATTTTGCTTGTTACGAGGGCCAGAGTATAATTTAGTCACATAGAATGTGTATTCAGATAATCCAATAGAGAAGAATTGTCTAAATAGCTTTAGTCCCTTTCTGATCATCTGACTCAGTAGGCTAGGTGACAACCTGCCATCTGAGCCATAATTCTTGAAATTAAAAAGAAAAAAAAAAGGTCTGTTTAATAACTGCAATTGATCATAAATAGACCGTTTAAACTCTCCATTCTTGCTGAAACTGAAGTGTTACTCGAGAGCACAGTGTTGGCATGCAGAGACAACACCTACTGGGTTCTTCTGTGTTCTACCTTCAAAACAATCTGTTTGCGTTTGAAATAGAAGTGTTTAAGCTTTTTAGGAGTTAGTGCAATAAGAGAATGTGAATATGTTAAGAATTTTTCAGATGCCGTTATTATAATTTCATTGTTAACAAGTGCATTAGGATAAGCCTCTGGATGTTTCTGCTTAAGATGGAAAACGTCTGTCGAATTGCAAGTTTCCCTTCAGTTTCTGTGTCATCACCAAGAAGAGGTTCTTTGAGTTGTTGTTATCTCTATGCCCCTTACATGTGGCTTCGAGTGTAATTTTTTAGTGTTGACATTTCAAGCCGGGATCTGGATTAGTGACATATATTGAGTCAAAATACCACTGCCACTGCCGAAGGACCAAGTTTTGGAATGCACAGTGTTACAGACTACGAGCAGAGCAAGCAAGGTTTGACCCTCATACGTGCCATCCTTCTGTGTCATTTTATGGCTGTTTTGTGTTGTTGGTTTTTTTCCCCCAGTTATTTATTATTGTTAATAACTTCCTTTTTCTTACATTCTATTGTAAATAAACTACCAAGCAATCTTCTTTCCAAGTGTAGCTTCCTTCTTTCCCTTTCTCAGCCATTCTCAAGGGAATGTTAGCGATTGTGAACTTGCGGGTTGCCGGAAAAGAAGCTTCAAGGAAGAAGGAGTGAGCCAATGGTCGGCACTGAGACCTAGTTCTAGGTAGGAGTGGGAGTGGGTAGAGTGAAGACAGAAATGCTTTACTGCCCTTTGTCAGTCGTTTGCTACATACCTCCCAGCCTATGCTCTCTCCATACCTGAAGCTAATGTCAACGTCCGTGTCCCAATTGCATCAGGCCACAGGCTTCATATAACTGCACCATAACGAGGCTTTCTACACCGAAAACTTTCACGTAATCATGTCACACTGAGCCGATGAGCTAAAACATGCTTGCTTTTATAGCTCTCATTCCGCCATTGCCACTCCCACCCCGCCTTATAATTCTCTCTTCCACACACGCAGACTTCACTTTGTGCCAGCAAACTCAGGTACAGCCAGCCTGGCTGTTTCTTCCTGGGGCCAAACTAGAAAGGTTGCTAAGGATTTGGATGCTTACTGGTGAATAAATAGTTTGTAGTTTACCAGCTTACCAGTACTGCTTTTAATCAGTGTTTCCTGTTTGAGTATTACTCTTAGACGTCCAAATGCCCACACTGTTGTCTAAAATTCCCTGTTTCCTTTTGGGAGTTTTTGCCTCCAACCTCCGATTGTACCTTGGCCTGTCAAGTTCAGGATAAATCATGTATCCTTCCTCCAAGCCCTGTTCTGAAATATCCCTCCATGAAAATGTTCCTCTCAAACCTGAAGCTTTGATGGCCTTGGAACAGCAATCAACCTGTGTGTACATGTACATACGTGTGTGTGTGTGTGTGTGTGTGTGTGTTTAACTCCACGTGGTTGATCCAAGCAAAGCCCTGTTTTCAAGTTTGTTATGTTGACTTTCTCCATTGAATTATCAGCCCTCTAATAGTCCGTGCTCTCAAAAATTCCTTTTCTATAACATGCAACCTAGTGGGATATGCCATTCAAGTCCAAACATTAAACTGGGAAGATTGGAAACAGTCTGGTACTCTGCCTTAATGCTCTGGCTCTGGTCCCAGCAGTGAGGACTCAAGGTAAGATGTAGCCCAGGAAACTCGACATGGCTTCAAATCCTACTGAACGTGGCTGTTCGGTACAGCAACATTACGGAGCAACGTTACCAACCTTACAAAATGAACTAAACACCTGGAATTTAGAAGGCAGACACAAAAGCCTGGAGATCATCAGTTCCCCTCCAATTTATAGAAGGGAGACTGGCCACTCCCTCTCTCTCGAGCATATTGAAGGACAGCCACATCTGGACCTTTGTGATTTTTTTTTTAAACCTTTAGCTTTCAAAATAACTTTCCTGCTTCTAAGCGATTCCACGTGCAAGATGCTGGCAGTTTGCTGCTCCTGAGAAACGCTTGAGAATCCTTGTGTCATCTTAAGCACACTAGTGATCACATCCAGAGCATTCCAAAGATACCTTTGCTGCCCTCTGTATGCACTGGTTAAAGACCAGCCATCAGTTCTTTTTTTTTTTTTTTTAATTTTTTTTTTAATGTTTATTTATTTTTGAGACAGAGCACGAACGGGGGAGGGTCAGAGAGAGAGGGAGACACAGAATCTGAAACAGGCTCCAGGCTCTGAGCAGTCAGCCCAGAGCCCGACGCGGGGCTCGAACTCACGGACCGTGAGATCGTGACCTGAGCTGAAGTCGGCCGCTTAACGGACTGAGCCACCCAGGCGCCCCAAGACCAGCCATCAGTTCTAATGTGTGTTATGCCTCTTCTCAGAACGTAACTTGAAAACTGATAAATGTTTCTACAAGTTTGAATTTCCTCACACTCATCTTAGACTTATTCTATGTATTTGCATTTTGCTAAAATCTATTCTATAGACCCAAGGACATGAATTTCACTTTCCACCTTAATTAAGCACTGTAGAGTTTGCTCTTTCTTCTATGGAAGGTAACTCATAAGTGCATACCTTTCTATAAAATGCTTTGACGATTGTGAATTGTTTTATAAGCACCTTTCCATTTGGTACATAGCCTGTTTACCATTTTTCATAGCTATATAATAGTCCCCCAGGTTGGAAATCCATAATTTACTTAAACATTCCTTTATTATTTGGCATTTAGGTTATTTTCTGGATTTTGTTATTATATAGAGTGTTGTTAGGAGCATCTTTATAACATAGTTTATGTCTTCTTTTTAATGATTTGTTTTGGGTAAATTCCCAGAAATTGAATTACTGGGCCAAAGGATATGAATGTTTTTATGACTGAGTATTTACTGCCAACATCTCTTCCAAAGAAAATTGTAACAATTTACAGTTCTGCTGACAATATATGAGTGAGAACATTTGTCTTTTTAAACAAGTATTTACAGTTTGAAAAGTTTACTACTCTCCACTTGTTAAGCAATTGCTAGCATCCAATTCCCATTGAAGTCCTTTGTTGGTTTAACGTATTAATACTCTCTTTTTGGGTGTTCATGTGATGAAGGGCAAACGTAGACAAAGAAGTTCTCTGATTTATTTAAAGGTTCGGTGTCTTCGCTGGCTTACTACACTGCAGAAACATTGGCTACGAAAGAGACAAAAACATAAGGAACTCCATTTAATTGAATAGACAAACATCAATTCTCATTTGCGTTCGCACTTTCAGTGATAACATTGAATGCATCTTGACTTGAGGATTTCCTGAAAACCACCATGCAAATGCCAACAGAATTTTTTGGGGTGGTTTTGTTTTGTTTTGTTTTTAACCAGGAGAGAATGAAAGTAAGAACTCAAGCTCACTGTTATTTTAGAATCCATGCTTTCCTGGTTCTAACAGGACCTTGGTAAGGACAGCAGAAGCTTAAGTCTTTCCTTTAACTTCTTGGAAAGAACATGATGATAGATTGCATGTGTGTCCCCAGAAAAAAGGACATCAACAGACTGTGCATCATCCTCTCTCACTGACGCCACGGGAGAGCCACTCCTGGAGAAGAGAGAATTCTCCTCAAGGAGAATGGTCATTCCTCCCACATCACAAGGACAAGGAATAAAATCTACCCTCAAATTCATGCGCCATCTGACTGCTGTCTTTACTTTTTCGTTGTCCGTGTCGTGTGTTTGGGTTAACTTTTTATTTTGAAAGAACTGTGGATTCGCAGGGAGTTACAAAGAAATGGGTAGGGATGTCCCGTACGTCCTTACCCCGGCCTCCCCCAATAAATATGATAACCACGAAATTGATACAATCCATAAAGCTCATTCAGATTTCACCGGTTCTACGTGCACCACATTGTGTGTGTGTGTGTGTGTGTGTGTGTGTGTGTATCTGTGCAATTTCACCACCTGTGTAGCTTCGTGTAATCACCATCGTATTCAAGCTACAGAACTGTTTGATTCCCACAGGACCCTCTCATACATGCGGCCACTGGTTCCGCCTCCCAAACCTTTGTGAAATATTTTATTAGTGAAATATTTCGCAGCCGTATCTTTTTTTCACCATAACATACTCATCACAGCTCTCAAACATTTGGGGGGTATTTTTTTTTTTAAATTTTTTTTTCAACCTTTATTTATTTTTGGAACAGAGAGAGACAGAGTATGAACGGGGGATGGGCAGAGAGAGAGGGAGACACAGAATCGGAAACAGGCTCCAGGCTCCGAGCCATCAGCCCAGAGCCTGACGCGGGGCTCGAACTCACAGACCGCGAGATCGTGACCTGGCTGAAGTCGGACGCTTAACCGACTGCGCCACCCAGGCGCCCCTGGGGGGTATTTTTTAAAGATTTTTTTTTTAATGTTTTTATTTATTTTTGAGACGGAGAGAGACAGAGCATGAGCAGGGGAAGGGCAGAGAGAGAGGGAGACGCAGAATCCGAAGCAGGCTCCGGGCTCTGAGCTGTCAGCCCAGAGCCCGACGCGGGGCTGGAACTCACAGACCGCGAGATCATGACCTGAGCTGAAGTCGGACGCTCAACCGACTGAGCCACCCGGGCGCCCCTTTTTGGCTATTTTTTAAATGTTTATTAATTTAGAGAGAGAGCGTGCACCGTTGGGTTAGCTACAGCTGAGGGGCTGCGTTGGGGGATGTGGGAGGAAGGCTAATGTTTGAGTTTAGGGGCAGGCAATCTTGTTTAAAACCTTTAAAGGCTAAGCATTTGGATTTATATGTATTTCTTTTATTTTTTTAATGAGAGAGAGAGAGCATGTGCCAGAGGGGGAGGGGCAGAGAAAGAGAGAATCCCAAGCAGGTTCTGTGCTGTCGGCATGGAGTCCGATGCAGGACTCGAACTCATGAAACCGTGAGATCATGACCTGAACCGAAACCAAGGGTCAGTCACTTAACCAACTGAGCCACTCAGGCGCCCCTACATTTTACTTCTATAAAGATAATTAAATGAGGGTGCTTGGGTCATTTTTTAAAAACTGGCTAATTCATATTATCTGGTGGGTCAATAGTATGTATACTCAGATTCTTTTGAGCAACATGACCTTGTATTTTCAGAATATAAAAATGTCAAGAACTTTCCTTTTTTCCTAATAGGCTAGGTCTAATTTACATCTAAATGAAAAAGCTTTTTCACATAAGACACCCTCCCCAACCTGATGAATGGCTTTTGAGACAGATCTAATTAATACACAGAAGTTTAACTAGAAAAACCAACATTTTGTTATTTGGATTTGCTAAGCAATAACACCGCCTCAGCTGAAACTCTTCAGTGAATCCTTTTAAGTAAAATTAAACCAAATGTACTCAAAGAAGCATACATATCTTTAACAAGAGCCTCTTCAGATCTGGATCCAAATATGAATCAATTATTTTAAGTGTTTTTAGTGAGTTCCTCTCTTCCTCTCCCTCCGGAATCTTTTTTTTTTTTTTAATGTTTATTTATTTATTTTTGAGAGACGGGGTAGAGAGAGCGGGAGACAGAGAATCCCAAGCAGGCTCCGCACTGTCACTGCAGAGCCCTACACAGGGCTCAAACCCGAACCCACAACCGTGAGATCATGACCTGAGCCAAAATCAAGAGTCAGGCGCTTAACCCACTGAGCCACCCTGGCGCCATATATAGAGAGATAGATAGATACTTTTTAAATGTTTATTTTTCAGAGAGAGGGAGGGGAGCACAGAGAGGGGAGGGACAGAGAGAGGGAGACACAGGATCAGAAACGGGCTCTGTGCTGACAGCAGAGACCCTGATGCGGGGCTCGATCTCATGAACCTGAGATCATGACCTGAGCGAAATCAGTGGCTTAACCAACTGAGCCACCCACGGTTCGTGGGTTCAAGCCTCATGTCAGGCTCTGTGCTAAGCTCAGAGCCTGGAGCCTGCTTCAGATTCTGTGTCTCCCTCTCTCTCTGCCCCTCCCCCACTTGCGCTCTGTCTCTCAAAAAATAAATAAACACTTAAAAAATTTTTTTAAAAAAAGAAAGAAAAGAATAGAACCAATTTAGGGGTGCCTGGCTGGGTCAGCTGGTGGAATCCCCAACTCTTGATCTCAAGGTCGTGAGTTCAAGCCCCATGTTAGGTGTAGAGCCTACTTTAAAAAAAAAAAGGAATAGAACCAATTTATTTGTAGAGCTGACTGAGGAAGAAGAGCTTGGTGAACGGACTGTCTTTAACCCTTGTTCACGCTAAGCTGACAAAGGAAGATGTTGGGGCCACAGGGGTGGAGGGGAACAATCCCCACGTAGTTGAGCAGCGTCCTAGCCCAGACCCACTTGACCTTTCCCTGAGGCAACAACTGCACAAAGAAGTTCACTCGTACCCACCCCCGTGCTGCCCCATATGCCGGACCTAATAGAGTTCAGAGGTAGAATATGTTTAAGCAGCCTCAAACCTCATCCTCGGCCCCATCCCCCACATATTGGGAAAACTACCTTCTTCCCAAGCTGACTTGGGTATTTTGTCGTTACCCTGCATTCTCTTCCTGCCTTCCCTGTGAAACTGGTTCCTAGGGCCAATCTCTGCTGGAGTCTTTATTCCTCACCCTGGTCCTGATAAAACTTATTCAGTAATCTAGTACTATCCTTCATCTTTTTCCCTTCCTTCCTTCCTTCCTTCCTTCCTTCCTTCCTTCTTTCCTTCCTTCCTTCTTTCCTTCTTCCTTCCTTCCTTCCTTTTTTCCTTCCTCCCCTCTTTCCTTCCTTCCTTCCTTCCTTCCTTCTTTCCTTCCATCTTTCCTTCCTTCCTTCTTTCCTTCCTTCCTTCTTTCCTTCTGTCTTTCCTTCCTTCTTTCCTTCCTTCTTTCCTTCCCTCTTTCCCCCCCTCCTTTTTCCTTTAACTCCTTTCTTCTCTCCCTTCACAGTGCCTATCATGTATCAGACACGAGGAGAGGCACAGGGGACACAGAGTGAGCAAAAATAAATCTGGTTTCTCACCTTACAGTTTAGCGGAAAAGATACAATACTTAACATAGTCACACAAATGTGTAATTGCGGTCTGACACAGGGTCAGTGAAGGAAAGTTACACCACTCTAGGAGAGTACACAACACAAGGAGAAGGCTGTGAAATCTGAAAGGTGAGTCACAGCTAATCCAGGAGGAACTTAAAGCATTCCTAGCAGGGCCGCCTGGCTGGCTTGGTGGGTTAAGTGTCCAACGTCAGCTCAGGTTATGATCTCATGGATCATGGGTTCAAGCCCCGCCCGGGCTCTGTGCTGACAGCTCAGAGCCTGGAGCCTGCTTTGGATTCTCTCTCTGCCCCTCCCCCGCTTGCATTCTGTCTCTGTCTCTCTGAAAAATAAATAAAACATTCAAAAAAATTTTTTTAATGGGGCACCTGGGTGGCTCAGTCGGTTAAGCATCCGAATTTAGCTCAGGTCATGATCTCACAGTTTGTGGGTTCAAGCCCCTCGTCGGGCTCTGTGCTAACAGCTCAGAGCCTGGAACCTGCTTCGGATTCTGTGTCTCCCTCTCTCCCACTCCGCCGCTCACACACACTTTCTGTCTGTCTGTCTGTCTCTCTAAAATGTAAATAAACATTAAAAAGTTAAAAAAAAAATTTTGATAATAAATAAATAAATACTCAAAGCATTCCTAGCAAAGGCCTTGAGGTGGAGAGGGCAGAGTGTATTTCAGGTTCTGAAGAAAACTAATATGACTTGAGTCAGAGAACAGGGGATATCTGATGAGAGATGAACCAGGGAAAAATGGCAGGGGTCAAATCTTGCAAAGCCCTGGTGGGTAGGTAGGGTTGCCAGACTTAGCAAATAAAAATACAAGATGCCAAGGGTGGGTGGCTCATTCGGCTGAGCATCTGGCTCTCGGTTGGGCTCAGGTCATGATCTCACAGGCCCATGGGTCATGAGTTCGAGGACCAAATGGGGCTTTCAGGCTGACAGTGTGGAGCCTGCTTGGGATTCTCTCTCTGCCCCTCTTCCACTCGTGTGCACGTGCCCTCTCTTTCTCTCTCTTTCTCTCAAAATGAACGGATAAACTTAAAAAAAGTACAAGATGCCAGGTTGAGTTTAATTTAAGGCGAGTGATGATATTTATACTAAAAGTGATTCTTCATCTGAAATTCAAACTTTACTGGGCATCCTGTGTTTTCTTTGGCAGCCCTACTTGTGGGTCAGGTAAGGATTTGCTTTTGTTCTTCCTGAGACCAAGGCATTCAAGGGTTGGAAGCTGGGGAGCGGCATAATCTGATTACATTTTGAACAGGTCACACTGGCTAGAGATTAAACAGGAACAAGCAGAGAAGCACGGGGACAAGGAACAATTACAGTGGCCCAAGGAAGAGCAGGGGGCTGGACCTGAGGGATGGTAGGGGAGAAGGGGCGAGGTGGACACGTTGAGCTAGGTTGAGAAGATCAAATCAACAGCGTTGGACACCTACCTACTCTGGTCCCACCTTCCACATGCCGATGGTGCTGAAATGCCCAAATCCGTATGTCTGACCTGAACCTCTGCCAGGAACTCCGGGCCCATGAGAGCTACTGCTTACTTGGCACCTCAAGCTCAACACAGCCAGACTAGAACTCTAGGTCTGGCCTCTCCAAACCACTCCCTCCAAATCCCGCCTCCCCTGCCCCGACCTCCTATGTCGGTAAAGAACACCCCAATCCACCTGGTCACTCAAGCCAAAAGCACAGGGCTTGCTCTCGATTCTCCTCATTCTCTCCTACCACACTCCATCCATCTACCGTCCTGTTGACTTCACCCCAAATCCCATCCTGAATCAGTCCACTTTCTCCTATTTCCATTATTACTAACCAACCACAAGTCACCATCTGTCGCACCCAGATGAATGGTAGAGTCTCAAAATTGGTCCTTCCGTTTCCACTTTTCTTCACCTATAACCCATTCTCCCCTCGGGAGCAAAGGTAATCCGTTCCAAATAGAAATCAGATCTTAGCTTAAAACCCTTCCAGCACTTCTAATGGCATTTAGAACGTGCCAACTCCTCACCTTGGCTTACAGAGAGTCCTAGAAGATCAAGGCTCCTGCCTTTCTCCGCCTCATCACCATAGGTTGTCCCCCATCACCTGACCCCTTCTTGTCCCACAAATCTCAGTGGGAAAGTCCCACCTTCAGGGAGACTTTTCTTGAGCAGACTGTCTCCCCCACTTCCCATGGGGTTGAGAGCTCCTTGGGAGTAGGAGCCTCATCTGTCTCATTCACTGCCAAATTCACAACTCCTAGGCCCTCATCAATATTTGGGAAGTGAATGAATACATAGGAACAGTTTGGATCTGGGAGACAAGGGAGAGGAAGTATCAGTGATTTCTGGCCAGATCCAATCCTCAGTCCAGTGACTAGAAACCACTTCCAGAGGCCAGACCCCTCCCAGATTGTTTATTTGTTCACCTGCCAGCAATCACTTTTGCAGAGCCCTGGTTACTGCTCTGACCTCAACTTGGACCCTTAGTGACAAGTTGCCCAAATTCTTCCTGAAGATTGTTGGCTTCTGTGGACACTGTACCCCGCCCACCTGTCTAAAAGTCCTCAGCTTAAGGGGTGTCTGGCTGGCTCAGTCAGGGGAGCATGCAACTCTTAATCTGATCTCGGGGTTGGGAGTTCAAGCCCCATGTTGGGTGTAGACATTACTTAAAAATAAAATCTTAAAAAACAAAAACAAAAACAAAAACCTCTTCTGCTCCTCAGCTCAAGTTTTTTTCTCCTCCTTCCCTGTCCTGTGAAATTAAATTACAAGTGTTTGCTTGACCTCAAATTCCAAACACACCTGTTGCATTTGGGCACAATGGAAGGGCATTAGCGTTAGACTGAAATGTGTGCCCTAAATTACCAAAAAATAAAAATTAAAAAAAAAAAGCTTAGATTCTTCCTTTATCTCTGAAATTTACCATGGGAAGTACAGAGGTGTCTGACTGAGTTTCAGTGATATTGTTCAATTCATCATGGCGGTCTCAACATTTGCCTCAAAGGTACTTTGAGATTCTAACACCGGAAAATATATCTTGGAGCATCTTAGACCATATTTAAGAACCACCATAACTTCCATATGATATGGAGATCTGGTAGAATATATATATCTGCCATGCATCTTCTTTTCAGAATGGTGCTTCTAGAAATGTTCCTTTGGCAAAGCTCTTACTATAACCCACTCATGCAATGTGCACACCACCAACTGTCAACCTTCCATGAAAAATCCATAATGGGCAACATTCTCCCTTTTGAATATGGGCAGGCATCCCTTCCTACCCGTTACATAATTAGACTTGTTCATTGTATATTTATCACCTAATTCTATTCTAGGAATTGAATGTGAGAGGCGATAACTTCCCCCAGTCTTCACGGCTAGGCAGCCAAGCAGCATAAACACGACAAACAATTCAGATGGAACAGCCACAGCTCACAGTAAAATGTACAGGGTCACAGCTGCCTTTGAAGCCTGGCTCTTCTGTGTCTCTCACTGGCGATGGATACCCAGGCTATGTTCTTGCTCATTGACCTTGACTGATGCATCTTGGAAGTGGAACATTTTGACCCGTTCTTATCTGAGACTAGGTTACTGAAGCCTCCTAGTTCCCTTGTGACGGCTGGTGTCCTTCCAGAAAGGATTGCAATCTCCTTTAATAGTTTACCAAACTTAGACTCGAATTTACAGATGAACATGCAAATGCAGCTTCACCTTTCTCAACCACCAAGTCTTACTTTATCCTAATGGATCAAGCCCACAGCCCATTTATTACAATGGCTTGCCATGTGAGTGAGTGTTCTTCTATTTAACAAACATATATTAAACTCTTTCTTCTTTTAAAGTAAACCCTATGCCCTACATGGGACTCAAACTCATGACCCCAAGATCCAGAGTCACATGCTCTACTGACTGAGCCAGTCAGGCACCCCTGTATTGAACCCTTTATGTAGATCAGACACAATTGCTGGTGCTAGGAATGCAAAGATGTAAAGTGATCGATTCATTCATTTAAATAGCATATTTTTAATGAGTACCTACTAAGTGCCAGGAAATGAGGATGTGTAGGTTAATAGGACAGACAGGGACTCCCTATGCCCAAGAAGTTTATGATATAGGGGCGCCTGGGTGGCTCAGTCAGTTAAGCATCCGCTGCTTGATTTAGGCTCAGGTCATGATCTCACGTTGGGGAAATCAAGCCCTGCATTGGGCTCCACATCATGGAGCCTGCTTGGGATTCTCTCTCTCCTCTCTCTGCCCCTCTGCTGCTCGCTTGTGTGTGCACTCTCAATCTCTCTCTCAAAATAAATAAATAAACTAAAGAAAAAAAAAAGAAGTTTATGATATAGTTGGGGAGCCTAGGTGAGTGAGAAAACTAATTTTTAAAAATTTACAAACTATGATAAAAAGGAAACAAATTGTTAAGAGAATGATGGGCAAGACTTGTTTTAGACAAGGTAAACAGGAAGGCCTCTCTGATGATGGTATCCTCATCATCTATCACCTGGATAACTACAGTAACTACAATAGCCTTCCAATAAAGTCCCCTGCTTGTGCCACAGGACACTTGCACTTTCTGCCGACAATGCTCTTGTCTCGGCTAACTCCATAATTAGCTCCCTCTCCTCTTTCATGTCATTTACTCAAAAGACACCTTCTCAAGAACACCTTCTATGGTCCCATCCTTACTCAAATTTCACATACACACCTATCATCCAATTCCCCCCTCCCCTTTTCATTTCTCCCTTCTGAGCTTTTTTTTTTCCTCCTTGCCACTTATAATAATGTAAGTTACAAAGCATAATACGTGCGTAATAAAACACATATTCCTGAACCCACCACCCAACCTAAAAAATAGAATGATATCAGTAGCTACTCCATATATGGCTGCATATTTCATGAAATCCCCAAACCATCAAAAATCTATTACCGATTATGCAAGAATCAAGAAGAAGAAGAAAGTTCTTTATGTATTGATAGGGAGTGAGCTACAGGACACATTATTTAGATGAAAAAAGCAAAGGGCAGAGCACTGGATACACTATGCCATCCTTTTCGTAAAAGCGAGACGAAAAAAGGTGTACGTACACAAGACTTATATGGGTAGAAAATCTATCTGAAATGTTACGTAAAAATTGTTAACACTGATCATCTCTGAGGAGGAGGATAGGGTAGCTGGAGACAGGGATGGGAGAGTTTTTACTCCACATAGCCTTTGTATGTTTGGAATTCTGAGTAACCTATCGTATTCGTTTCCTGGTGCTGCCATAATTGGGTCCTAGAGGTCTGAGATCAAGGTGTCTTCAAGGTGACTACTTCTGAGAACTCTCTCCTTGGCTTGTCCATGGCTATCTCCTCATGTCTTCACAAGACCTCCTCTTTGTGGGTCTGTGTCCTATTCTCTTCTCCTTCTCCTTTTTAAATTTCCTCTTCTTATAATAAAACCAGTCATACTGGATTAGGGCCTACCCAAATGACCACATTTTACCTTAATGACCTCTCTGAAGCTCTGTCTCCAGATACAGTCCCATTCTAAGGTACTGGAGGCTAAATCTTCAACATATTAACTTGGTTAGGGGAGGGGATGATTCAGCCCATAACCTCTATCACAAGAAAGAATGGAAAGAAAATGTAGGAGCACCTGGGTGGCTCAGTCGGTTAAGTGTCCCACTTCAGCTCAGGTCATGATCTCTCTGTTTGTGGGTTCAAGCCCTGTGTCAGGCTCTGTGCTGACAGCGCAGTGCCTGCTTGGGATTCTCTCTCTCCCTCTCTCTCTCTCTGCCCCTCCCTCACTCACTGTCTCTCTCTCTCAAAATGAATAAACTTAACAAAGTTGTCTTTCACATTATTTTTCATAAAAAATACTATTTATGTTAATATGTAATGAGTTTATTACTATTTTAAAATGAGTAACTTTTTTCCTGATTCCTGTTTTAATTTCCAATACAGTAAATATCAATAAATATAATCCGTAGAAACAAAAGCTATTTGTGATCCTCAATAATTTTTAAGAATTTGAAGGAATCCTGGGGCACCTGGCTGGCTCAGTCCATGGAACATGTGACTCTTGATCTTGGGGTTGTGAGTTTGAGCCCCATGGTGAGTATAGAGATTACCTAAAACAAAATTCAAAAAAAAAAAAAAAAGTAATCTTGAAATCACAAAGTTTGAGAAACCCTGTATTTATCTAATTTTTTAAAGTAATCTCTACACCCAATGTGGGGCTCAAACTCACAACCCTGAGATCCAGAGCTGCATGTGCTTCTCACTGAGCTATCCAGCTATCCCTCTTCCAACTGAGCGAGCCAGGTATCCCAAGAACCCCTGTTTTAAGTCTTCAAGCTGAAGGAAAAGGGAAAGCACAAATTCAAAATTATGAGTAAGCTTTCACTATTTATTCACTAGTCGCACAAATATTTATGGGATAGGCATTATGCCAGATACTAGTGAAAAATCCAGAGTTCCTTCAAAGAAATAAAATATAATGGGTCAGATATTTGAGTAGGCTTTCCCAGTACTGGATGGCACATGTTGCAATAACATCGGTGCATTGAATCATTTAATCCAGTCCCAGAGAATCAGGGTAGGCTTCCTGGAGGAGGAGGAAACGTCTAGGCTGGAACCAAACCATGGGCAGTATGCACCAGACAACGTTCAGTGGAGAGGCCGATTAACTGTCCTGGGAGGAAAAGGAAGGTTTCACAGAGGCCAAGATGGGTCGAATCTCATAGTACTTCTTTTCCAACTAACAAAGGGGCCACAAATTCGTAGTCAAATTCCTTGGCAACTTTAGAAAATTAAAGGCCTGTTAGCCTTATTAAGAGTTTACAGTATTTGATTCCTTTACAGTAGCTAAATATCCTCTTGTCTCCAGTGTTGTAATGTTGTAGCCATAAAGTATCTCCACACATAAGGCGATCCAAGTGGATGCTTGATTTAAATGTTGCCCTGATGTAACACCTGATATAGGTTTTTTAGTAATTGCCCATTTAGATGGTTTCTCCCTAAGAACATGAACTATTTATCGTTATTATTTTTTTTTACATTACTAGTTAAATCAATCATGTTGACATTAGAAATCTCTCCCAGAAATGATGTAAATAAAAATTGCCCAAGAGGACCTTGGCCTTCACCTTCTATCAGACAAATTCTTATTAGCTAGACAGGGCTCAGGAAACAGAAGGCGACTGAGACAGATGCAGGTGGGTTAGGCATCTCACTTAGGGACAGCACTTTATCAAGAGTTTATTTAAAGAGGTAAATTTCTCTAGCACACTGTTCCTTGAGGCCTTGGTAAAGAATTCCCAGAGAGTTCACGTAGAGTAAAAACAAAACAAAACAGAACAAAAACAAACCCACAACCAAAACAAAAATGAGCTTATTTCTGTTTGGTCACCTGCCACGCCCACCCTTCAGACTCCCAAATCCTTAGCAGAAGGCGCTGCACCTTGGGCAGCTGTACGCAACGTAAGCTTTCCCCAGCCTGCCCATCCCCGTCACGCAGAGTACATCCGGGACGCTGACGGGGCGTGGCTGGGAGGCGGAGTCTAGAAGGAAAGTCCAGGCTCCGCCCACCCGGCGGCGCCCACAGCCCTGCCTGCCCGCCACGCCCGGCAGAGGTCGCAGGCTCAGCAAACAGGTTTGTTATTTGGCGAACGCCTGTCCAGTTGCGATCCTAGTTCTCGCGATAGAAAGCGCAAAGCCTGCCGGGAGGGATGCGCGGCCGTCGGTAGGTTTGCCCAAAATGGCAGCCCTGGAGGAGGAATTCACGTTGTCTACGGTACCCTTGGGTGCCGGGCCTAACGGACTCCTAGGTGTGGAGCAGAGCGACAAAACAGACCAGTTTCTAGTGACGCACGGCGGCAGGACCGTCATCCTCTACAAGGTGAGGGCGATGTGATCGGAGAGCCCCCGCTGAGGTCTTGTCCCTTTCCGTTCACTGAGCTAGAGCCGCAGGTTTCTCACGGCTTCAGAAAGAGATCGCCGAGCAGCTTGTTGGAGAGCTGGCTTGGCCCCTCCGGGACGCTGAGTGAGGTCTAGAATAGGATTCGGCTGTTTTCCTGGAGAGAGAGGCATATTTCGGAGTTGCAAGTGGCGGAGCGTCTAAGTGCACGTGGGCTAGACTCAGAAACGAAAAGAAAACCTGTGCTTTCGCTTCGCATCTCTCCGACAGGGCCTTAACATCCCCTCCTGGGATTTCTGTCACCCCAGCTGCCCGCAGAAGGTTGAACAGAGATTGGGCGGGAGAGCGTGATTGGCAGCATGGGAACAGTGTTTGTGTCCATACCCTTCTTCCCTCTCTTTGGGGAAAAGAGATGTGTGGATTGTTTTATTGTTTGTTTGGTTGTTTGTTTGTTTCCTTGGTAGCTTGATGGAATTTTGATTCCGAGTGAGCTGTCTCTTGCCAACTCCCATGTTGTAAATCCTGGAGTTGAGTCCTGGACAGGCTCTATACGTCCCACCCCCTTTTCATCCTCGCTCTTGGCTCACCACACGTTCTAATAAGTTGTGCTTTTAGTGGTTTCATAGAAAGTAATTGTTTTATTTGGGCTGCTGAACATAGTTTCACGTGTCTTTAAGAAGCTAGCTGTCTACTTGGAAGTTTGGGGAACAGGTTCCCAACATTCCTTTTTTTTTTTTTTTTTTTTTTTTTTAGTTTTATTTTTACTTATTTTAAGAGAGAGAGAACAAGCGGGTGAGGGGCAGAGAGAGAGGGAGACAGAATCCCAAGGAGGCTGCCTGCTGTCCAGCACAGAGCCGAATATTGGGTTCGAACTCACGAACCATGACATCACAACCTGACCCAAAATCAAGAGTCAGAAGCTTAACTGACTGAGCCACCCAGGTGCCCCTTGACTCCTCTGATGACACTGTTGGTTTTTACCTTGGCTGTCTAGTGGACTTAAAATTTTGTAGTTCCTGCATAGGAATACAGTGGCTGATTGGAACTGACATGATCGGGACTGTCCCTACTCAGTTTCCCATGCCTCTGTTCAAAGGCACAGTGGAATCCATTTTTTAAATGTACTGTTCACTAAATAGTGTTGTTTATTTACATTTTCATTTTAGGAACTTAGTCATATTTTCATTTAAATTACTTTTTGAAAATTGTTTATGGTTTTTAATTGTAGTAAAATACACATAAAATTTATCTCGGGGTGCCTGGGTGGCTCAGTTGGTTAAGCGTCTGACTCTTGATCTCACTCAGCTCAGGTCTTGATCTTCGGGTTGTGAGTTCAAGCCCCACGTTGGGCTCCATGCTGGGCATGGAGCCTACTTAAAAAAAAACTTAGATCTTAACCAGCTTACATCATACAGTTCAGGGTATTTAGTACATTTACGTTTTCGTGCAGTCATCACCCCCCTCCACCTCCCAAACTCTTTTCATCTTACAAAACTGAAACTCCACCATTAAACAATAAATCTCAGGGCGCCTGGGTGGCGCAGTCGGTTGAGCGTCCGACTTCAGCCAGGTCACGATCTCGCGGTCCGTGAGTTCGAGCCCCGCGTCGGGCTCTGGGCTGATGGCTCAGAACCTGGAGCCTGTTTCCGATTCTGTGTCTCCCTCTCTCTCTGCCCCTCCCCCGTTCATGCTCTGTCTCTCTCTGTCCCAAAAATAAATAAACGTTGAAAAAAAAAAACAAAAAAACCCAATAAATCTCTATTCTCCCAGCCCCTGAAAACCACCATTCTACTTTCTGTCTTAAGTGGAATCATACACTGTCTTTTGTGACTACTTACTTTTTTAATTTAGGAAGTTTGTTAAATGCTATTATGTTAATGATTTCTTCCTTTGTCTTGATTGTAAACTTAATTGCTTATAATATCTGAAATTGACCTTTTGAATATTGTATGTTAATTTTACTAGGTTTCTGATCAGAAACCCTTGGGGAGCTGGTCAGTGAAACAAGGCCAAATTATAACGTGTCCAGCTGTGTGCAACTTTCAAACTGGAGAGTTTATTGTTGTACATGACAATAAGGTGAGTTTTAAAACTATTTATATAATAATATATACAGCACAAGTGTTGATTTATTAACTGTGTAAATGAAAACTGTTATGTGTAAATGAAAACTGGAATGCTTTCTTAACTTGTATGTTTTGATTTAAGGTTTTGAGAATATGGAATACTGAAAATGTAAACCTGGATAAAGTATTTAAAGCCACAGTAAGTCTGAATTTTCTGACTTTTTAAAAAAAATGTTTATTTGTTTGTTTTTAAAGTTTATGTATTTATTTTGAGAGAGAAAGAGAGAGACAGAGCACAAGCAGATGAGGGGGAGAGAGAAGGAAAGAGAGGATCCCAGGCAGGCTGCACACCATCAGTGCAGAGCCCGATGTGAGTCTCGAACTCCCTGTGAGATCGTGATGGGAGCAGAGATCAACAGTTGGACACCCACCTGACTGGGCCACCTAGATGCCCCAAATGTTCATTTACTTTTGAGAGGGAGGGAGGGGTAGAGAGAGGAGGACAGAGGATAGGAAATGGGCTCTGCACTGACAGCAGCAAGCCCGATGTGGGGCTTGAACTCAAGCCGCCAGATCAGATCTGAGCTGAAGTCAGACACTCAACCCGCTGAGCCACCCAGGTGTCCCGGAATTTTCTAACGTTTTTAATGTAGTAGATCGTTTCTCTTCATGCATCTGTGAAAGTGAGCATAAAGGTTACATTAGCTTTCATTCTAATTATCTTATAGTGTATCTTGGTAACACATCTTAGTTCACGAGTTAATGTTAAAAAATATAAACTTTTTTATTCCATGAGATTAAGAATTTAAATAATTCCTGGGGCACCTGGGTGACTCAGCCGGTTAAGTGTCCCAACTTCGGCTCAGGTCATGATCTCATGATTCGTGAGTTCAAGCCCCGTGTCGGGCTCTGTGCTGTCCAGCTCAGAGCCTGGAGCCTGCTTCGGATTCTGTGTCTCCCTCTCTCTCTGCCTCTCCACTGCTCGCTTGCTCTCTTTCTCTCTCTCTCAAGAATAAATAATTAAAAAAAATTTTTTTTTAAATAATTCTTGAATAAGTTTACAGTTAATTTCCACGAGTTCAGGTGTTTATGGTATGTCTCTTGTGAGAACTTACCATGCCCTTTCTTAAAATAAGTAGAACACGTCCTGCTACTTTGATGCAATATATGTGTGTGTGTGTGTGTGTGTGTGTGTGTGTGTGTGTGTGTGTGTACATGTATATATATATATATACATACATGTATTGTTTTTTCAATGTTTATTTTTGAGAGAGAGAGAGAGAGAGAGTGGGGAAGGGACAGACAGAGAGGGAGACACAGAATCCAAAGCAGACACCAGGCTCTGAGCTGTCAGCACAGAGCCCCACACGGGGCTTAAACCCACGAACTGTGAGAGCATGACCTGAGCTGAAGTTGGACACTCAACTGACTGAGCCACCCACGTGCCTATATATATATATATTTACATACATACAGAGAGAGAGAATCCCAAGCAGGCTCCACTATCAGCGCAGAGCCCGATGCAGGGCTTGAACTCACGAACTGTGAGATCATGACCTGAGCTGAAATCAAGAGCTGGGCGCTTAACTGACTGAGCCACCCAGGCGTCCCTGCATTATGTATTTTAAGAGTGGCTCAGAATGCAATAAAAATAACCATGAGGAACTGTGCATTTTCTAGTGATGCCCTAAAGTATGTTAATTAACATTTTCTTACAAATTGAGAGTCTCAAATTAGGGTAACCTTGAAAGTTCCTTCCAGTTCTTTCTATCCATCTATCTATCTATCTATTTATTTATTTATTTATTTTTACTTTTTACTTTTTATTTATTTTAGTGGAGAGCGCTAGTGGGGACAGGGCAGAGAGAGAGTCCCAAGCAGGCTTCACACTGTTGAGAGCCCAACACAGGGCTCAGTCTCATGAACCATGAGATCATGACCTGAGCCGAAATCAAGAGTTGGACACTTAACTGACTGAGCCAACCCAGGCGCCCCCAAAGTTCCTTCCGGTTCTAGATGTCTAACTCTAAGGGTACCTGGGTGGCTCAATCGACTGAGCTTCCCATGATCTCACGGTCATGGGATCCAGTCCAGCATCGTGCTCCGTGCTGCGTGTGGAGCCTGCTTCCTCTCCCCCTTTCTCTGCCCCCCTCCCCCCACTCTGCTTGTGCTATGAATAAACAAAGATGTCTAATTCTAAGTATAATTGGCAAATTTTAAACATTTTTTAAATGTTTATTAGTTTTGAGAGAGAGACAATGTGAGTGGAGGAGGTGCAGAGAGAGGGAGACACAGAATCTGAAGCAGGCTCCAGGCTCTGAGCTGTCAGCACAGAGCCCGACGAGGGGCTTGAAATTACGGAACTGTGAGATCAGGACCTGGGCCAAAGTTGGAGGAGTAACCAACTGAGCCACTTAGGAGCCCCTAATTGGCAAATTGTAGACGTGGCTTATAATGGAGCTGGTTCAGATATAATGGCATTTATCACCTGGAACCTTGAAACTTCTGGCTAGCTAACTATGTTGTCTCTCGGCCCCCGTCTTTTCATTTACCCTGCGGTAACATGATCTTGATTTTTACAGTGGGGTTAACTTATTTTCTTGGGTTTACAGGCTGTAGTTGTAATTATGGCATCAGTCTTTGTCTTGCACCACAACTGCTTAAATCTAATTAGTGGCTTTATTTATACCTCTTCCACCTTCAGTTTTTGGAAAGCTAGGTTGTACCTAACCTCCAGTACTCACAATGAAAGGATAAACCAAAAATGCATAGAAATGCAAAAAAATACTTAAGGGGGAGAGCAGGGGACCGAGTGCACAGAATAGGAGTAAAAGGCTTCTGTGTGGGCGTGCCTGGGTGGTTCAGTCGGTTGAGCATCCTACTCTTCATTTCCGCGCAGGTCATGATTTTGCAGTTCGTGAGATCGCGCCCCGAGTCAGGCTCTATGCTGACAGTGTGGAGCCTGCTTGGGATGCTTTCTCTCCCTCCCTCTCTGCCCTTAAACCTATTGCTTGCACTCTAAATAAATAAGTAAATAAATAAACTTTATAAAGAAAAGGCTTCTATGTATATTTATGTTGTATGTTTGACTTTGGAACCATACAAAGCTGAATCAAAATGAAAACAAATCAGTTCTTAAAAATAAGCTTTCTATAAACATCCTTATTTTATTAGGTGACAATTGTTTTAGAATAAAAATTAATGCATTCTTATGTTTTTCAAGTTGTCAGCTGAGATCTATAGGATACATTCAATACAAGGGACAGAACCCTTAGTGCTATTCAAGGAAGGTGCTGTTCGTGGTTTAGAGGCCTTGCTTGCAGAGCCCCAGCAGAAAATTGAAACTGTTGTCTCTGATGATGAAGTGATTAAGTAAGTTCCAATACTTGTAAGTGAATTTTTACCAAAATAATGGACTCTGCATGTTTTTTGACATTCTCTGCCTTGGTTATAAACATAACAAACCTTAATTAAAAACCATGTATGTGCTGTTGGCCAAATTAGCATCCCCCAGAAGCCTTGAGAGTGTTAGGCGATTGAGGAAACTGCAGGGACATACGAATCCTGTTCTAATGACAGAGAACTGGATAGTCAATTATTTGAAGATGAAGTGGGTAACTCCAGGAGACCAAAATCTCTGTTTTCTGTCCTATTGCGTGACTGCCAAGATTGGAACCCTTACCCCTGAGCAAGTAGTTTGTTGTTAGTAAAATCATGATGGTGCTTTGAGCCCTCTGCTGTCCCAAATTCTGGAATAAAACTGGAAAAATGACTCACTCAAATGATAGAAGGAAATCCCCTCCAGTCCCCGTTATTTTATCACATTTCCTGTTTAGTGAACTTGCTCCCTGTCCAGGTCTACTTGATGCAAGCTAAGTTCCTGAAAGTCAAGGTGAAGGCTTGTACTGAGTGAACAGTGTGGACAGTGACTATGTGTATCTTGGACTGCCCTGTTGAATGCTCCTAAATGTGGGGGAAAGTGGAGGAAACCCCTCAGAAAAGGGACGTAGGTGGAGGACCTGGGTTCTAATGGCCACTTTGCCAGAGTCTGGCTGTGTGTGGCCTTGCCTAGAAGCCCGTCACCACCCCCCCCAACCCCCGGCCCACTGTCCTTCTGCAGCTCGAGGAAGGCACGTGAGCGCCTCATGTTTTCCTCAGAGCATGGGTCCCAAAAGTGACTGAAAAGGGAGAGGAGGTGAGTCAGATAAGGTTAATAACACTGCACAATGTCCCACAGCCACCCCTTTGGAGCCTTACAATTCACATTGTCTTCCTTTTTTTTTTTTTTGTTAAATTTTTTTTTTAACGTTTATTTATTTTTGAGACAGAGAGAGACAGAGCATGAACGGGGGAGGGGCAGAGAGAGAGGGAGACACAGAATCAGAAGCAGGCTCCAGGCTCTGAGCCATCAGCCCAGAGCCCGACGCGGGGCTTGAACTCACAGACCGCGAGATCGTGACCTGAGTTGAAGTCGGACGCTTAACCGACTGAGCCACCCAGGCGCCCCTCACATTGTCTTTCAAAGCTCCGGGAACTTGCATTTAATCCAGAGATGCATTTGGCAGAGAAATGCCTACTGATTCCCTGTCGTATATGTATCTTGAAACACCAAATCAAATGTTCTCTGATGTCTCTCTGGCTCTAAAAAATATTGAAGATAAGGTATCCTCTTAAATTTAGTTTGATGGGTTTGTCTCAGCTGGTGATTTGATGTTTTATAATTTTTCTGTTTTTTAGGTGGACAAAGGTTTTCATGGTATTTAGGCATCCTGTCTTAATCTTTATTACTGAAAAAGTAAGTGACCGCTCTAATTCCTGGCCTGTTTTGTGACATTTCAAATTCACCTATAATATTTTTAAAACTAAAATCGGGCATTAGTATTTCTCTCAGATGTGTGTGTGTGTGTGTGTGTGTGTGTGTGTGTGTGTGTGTGTGTGTTTAAATGCTAAAAAACCTGTTAGTTACAAGGAAATACATTTTAGAATACGTTTAAATGGATAAGAGGTTTTTAAGCACTCGTTGAAGTAATTAGAGTGACAGTTGGCTTTAACATTTAGGTACAGTTGGTTGAAATGGAAATATTTTTAAATAAAATAACCCTTTCTTTGTGTGCAGCATGGAAATCACTTTGCTTACATACAAACATTTAGCTCTCGCACCTTAAGCAAATACACACTCTTCCATGGACAAGAAGAAAAATCTGTCATACAGAATTTTACTGCATCTGTGGATCGGAAATTCATCTCTCTGATGTCATTAAGTAAGTATTTTTCTTTGAACTTTCAGAGATAGTAAATAAAGGGATATCACAGGATGGTGGTTTTTTGGAGTTTGAGTCTTAGGTTTTTGCAGTTGTCTATTGTAACACTTCCCTTCACGTGCTTCCTTACAAGCATTTATGCCCTCACTTTTTGCACTTTGTCATGTGTGGTCACGCATTAAGTCAGTATTTCTCGGCAGGTACCTTTTATTTTTTATTTATTTATTTATTATTTTAATTTTTTTACTGTTTATTCATTTCTGAGAGAGAGACAGAGCATGAGCAGGGGAGGGGCAGAGAGAGAGGGAGACACAGAATCTGAATCAGGCACCAGGCTCTGAGCTGTCAGCACAGAGTCTGACATGGGGCTTGTACTCATGAACCATGATTTCGTGACCTGAGCCGAAGTCGGAAGCTTAACCGACTGAGCCACCCAGGCGCCCCATGGGCAGGTACCTTTTATATCTTAAAATTTATCATAAGCAATAAATAACAATAATATAATACCAATAAAGAAGGAAAAATCACTATCGTGATAAGGTCAGGTTGTTTGATATTGTAAATAGTGACCCATAAATTAAGAGGGTTTTTTTTGTTTTGTTTTTTTAATATTTATTTTTGGGAGAGTGCGCAGGGGAGGGGCAGAGAGAGGGGGACAGGATCCAAAGCAGGCTCTGCACTGACAGACTGTCCGCAGCGAGCCTGATGTGGGGCTCCCAACCCACGAACTGCGAGATCATGACCTGAGCTGAAGCCAGATGCTCAGCAGACTGAGCCACTCAGGCGCCCCTAAGGTTGGTACTGAGTGGCTCCGGTAGTCCTCTTTTTTAGCCTTAAGGTATAGTTTGCCCTTCTTTGAACAGTGGTGGAGGCAGATGGGTTAAAGGAGACTAACAAAGCATTCGTGGCCTCTGCCGGCCAGCATTTTATAGATTTGTTAATGCCTTGGAGTTTAGCTGTATGTAATGGTCTAAAGTATAATCCAATTTTATGTGACTAGGAAAAAGAAGAGTGCCTGTGTGGGATTCTCATCCTCCTGCTCTTTATGGCTCCTCTTGAAGTTGTTTTGAGAAAAGGGAGAAAGAAACAAAAGCAGCATTTTCATATTATCACAATTAAAAACCTGTGAAGTTTTTTAATGTGCAAATGTTTGCAATGGCTATTAAAAAGATTGCTATCATATCTAGAAGATCTTTGGAATGCACTTAATGCCTTTGCTCAAGAAGGACTGGTTTTCTTATGGTTTCACTTATATACTTACTGGTTTTGTTCTGTTTTGTTTTTTTGAGTAGGCTCCATGCCCAACATGAGGCTTGAACTCACAACCCTGAGACTAGGAGTTGGATGCTTGGGCACCTGGGTGGCTCAATTGGTTAAGTGTCTGATGCTAGCTCGGGTCATGATCTCCTAGTTTGTGACTTTGAGTCTCACTTTGGGTTTTCTGCTATCAGCACAGAGCCCGCTTTGGATCCTTTGTCCCCCTCTCTCTGCCCCTCCCTGCATGTGCTCTCTTTCTCTCTCTCTCAAACATTAAAAAAAAAAAAAAAAAAAAAAAGTTGCATGCTCTACTGACTGAGCCAGCTAGGCACCCCAGATATACTTACGATTAAATGAAAGCTTGTGAGTTAATGAATGAACATAGGAATAAGGGAATCTGAACCAAAGAGCCCTAAAATCTTTGTGTTATTCAGCTAGAACCACGTGAAATTGCCCAACTTCAATTGACATACAAAAAACGGCAACTTCATACAGTTTTCAGGGTGATGGAGTAACAAAAAATGTCATGTGCAGACCCGAATGCTAATTAATCTTAAATGTGAGATACATCCTCTTGGTGACTAGATTGTCTGTATTCCTGACAGTTCCTTCTCATATTTTAAGTTCGTACTAGTATCTACAGTTTGTAATTCTTACCTGTTGTGACGATTTTTTTTTTTTTTTTTTTTTTTTTGAGAGCAAGTGAGCAGGGGAAGGGCAGGGGGGAGAGAGAAAGAATCGTAAGCAGGCTCCACACCCAGCTCAATTTTAGGTTTGTAGTGCAGTGCGTTCTTTAAGGGAAAGCAAAGAGCAATGTGATTGTTAACTTCATTTTTCTGATTATATCTTCTATCAAATTGGTCCAACTTACAAATAACCTGGTACTTTTAGCTCTGAAAGATCTAGAACTGTCCTTTAACTGATAATGAGCAACAAATGCTTGTTCCCAACAGGCTCTGATGGGTGTGTATATGAAACCTTGATACCAATACATCCGAGGGACCCAGACGAAAATCAGAGGGTAGTCAGATCGCTATTGCTCAAGACTGTGGTGGCCGGTAATGCTCCAAGTGGTGTTGCACTCACCGTCCTGGATCAGGATCACGTAGCAGTCCTAGGACCGCCGCTGCCAGCTTCCAAGGGTGACTGGATGTGATCAATTAAGAAGTCCTTTGGGTTTTTTCCTTCAACGTGTGCCTCTTTTTCTTCTTTTTCTTTTGTATTTATTACCACCCATTCATTTTCTTTATCATCGTACTCAAATTATTTTTGTAGCTTCCTAACTCTTCTTGAATAGGTCTTTGGTTTTATCTTAATGTTAGTTAATCTTTTTCTTCCCCTCGGGTTATTTATTTATTTATTTATTTATTTATTTAGGTCATCTCTATGCCCCACGTGGGGCTGAAACTCAGCGACCCCGAGATTAAGGGTCACATACTTTCCTGAGACAGCCAGATGCCCCATCTTTTTAAAAAACATTTCCTTATATCATTACCTTGCTCGTGACTAATGTCTTAAAGAAATAAAAACTGCAAGTATCTGTACCAGCCCATGGGCGTTTGATCATTGGTAAGCCTTACAGTAGAGAATTGAATTCATAGCCTGGTGGCATTTCAGCAGAATGGAAGTCCACACGACCTGGATGACTTGAAATTCAGGGTCTACTAGAATGCTTTTCCATCTGTGACTTCAGAGCATGACTCTCATTTGCACCTCCCCTAGCCCCCAGACATCCCTCCACACAACACAGACTTGTAGTCTATCACGAAGAACACATTTGTTCCTGACCAGTGCTAGATTGGGATCTCTTAGGCAACACTATAAAACTCAAGAGTCTTTTGTTTGGTGTTCAGGTCTCTTACAGTCTAGACCCCACCCACCTTTTCCGGTCTCTTTTCCCAGTTGCAGAGCAAAAACCCTTTGATTTATTCAGTCCAGGCTTCCTATTGACTGTACGCATCATCTGCCTGTGCTCTCATCTGCCTGTGCTCGTTTGTGGTTGTTTCTCCTGCTTATTGAGATAGGAGCTACTAGATACAGCGTAGCTATCCTGGGCCAGGCATTTTACTTGTGTTATCCCTTTGCATTATTTAATCTTCCAACAACACCAGGAGAGAAGGTAGTTACTAATAGCACTCCTGCACTCCTGTTTTACAGACCAGGAAACAAGTGTTAGATGATTCAGTAGAGCGGGGGTTCAGCCCAAGCAGATTGCCTCTTTGGTCCCGGACCTTACTTTTCTCAAGTCCTGGCGCCCCGCCACTTTACCGCCCTGTGCTGTTCCTCTCCCCCACCATCATCCCTCTTTCTGGTTCTGCTCTACCCCCCCCCCCCCCGAAACCTGGTAACCACCGTTAGAGCTTCCGTCGTCTCTTTCCAGAGGGTTTTTATATGTATGCAAGCAAATACTACTGCTTATTTTTTTTCCTCTTCTTTTTCCATGAATGGTAGCATACCATACATGCTGCTGTGTACCTTGTTTATTCACTTACCTGAGAGATCAAAGAGCCCTTTCCATATTAACATTTGTCATTATTATTACTGTTAGTATTATTAGCTTTCTTTTATTAGAACAGTTTAAGGTTCACAGCAAAATTGAGGGGAAGATACATAGATCTCCCATATGCCCCCTGCCCTCACACATGTCCACTTGTCATGAGATCTCATTTCCTTGAGTTTCTGTGGTACTCACTGTCTTTGTGACTTCTTTTTATACTGAATGAAGCAAGACTTGTGTGTTTAGCTGTGACTCTCCCCAGTCTCCCCACTTCCCCCTGCCCTCAGCATCACATATTTACATGTGGCACGACGTCTGAATTTGTATGTCTTATTTTACAGAATGCCTTTCCATATGGAACACGAAATTTCAAACACTACAGACTTCCAGAGAGTTACCACAGGGGACCAGCGGTCAAGTAAGTTTTTGTCCTTAACTCTTTTTTCAAATTTAGTACTTTTGTGCATGATAAATACACTGTAAAGGAAGAGACTTCCGATCTAAATAATTTGGCAGTTTTTGTTTTGAGAGAAAGTGCGTGTGAGCCCACGTGAGCCGGGGGCAGAGGGAGAGTGAGAGAGAGAATCTTAAGCAGGCTCCATGTTGAGCGTGGAGATCAGTCCCAAGACCCTGGATTCATGACTCGAGCTGATTCATGGTTCAACTGAACCACCCAGGCGTCCCTATTTGGCAATTTTCGATTAAAATAAATTGAGAAATATTTTTTTATCTGCAGGAGTATACTTGTTTGGTTATTTGAATTTTCTTTTATGTTTGTTACTTTCAAAACACTAAATTTGGGGTAATTTTAGATCAAGGGAGAATAATTAGTAAATAAAACAACTTCTGTTTTTAGCTGCTCTTTGGTTTGACCTTTTTACTTTTGTATTGTTTTTTATATTTTGTTTTTATTTTTTAAGTATTTTCTGTATCCGGTGTGGGGCTTGAACTCACGGCTTTGAGACCAAGCAGGAGTCACATGCTCTACCGACTCAGCCAGCCAGGCACCCCTGCCTTTGTATTTTGAACCATGTGCCAGGGCTGTTACTTTTCTAACAAATTAGTCTTTTAGATATATGTTAAACATTCTCATGGAGTTACACAAGAATTATTAAAGAATTAAAATTTAGACCAACCAAACTGTAAACTTCCTGAGGCCGGGGGTCCTTGTCTATTTTGTTACCCATTTTATCTTCAGTGTCTAGCAGAGGTGCTCAGTAAACATTGGTGGTTTAGTGAATGCGAATAAAATGCAAATAAAGGTAATACAGCTTTACTGATAATTGTAATTAGAGGATAAAGAGACTAAATTTCTCAGCATACAATATAATTCTTATTTATAGGGGTGCCTGGGTGGTTTAGTTGGGCATCCGACTTTGGCCCACCCAGGTCATGATCTCACGGTTCATGAATTCATCAGGCTTGCTGCTCTCAGCGTGGAGCCTGTTTCACATCTTCTGTTCCCCTCTCTCTTTGCTCCTCCCCTTTTCATACCCCCCCCCTCACAAAAATGAATAAACATTTAAAAAAATTGTAATTTATACTTACAGCAGAGTTAACCATTCACAATTCGGCTCTAACATATGATTTCCATGTTTCTTTAAGCTTTTTGTTCATATATCTTATTTATACTATTTTAATAATTGGAATCCTAAGATAGAAACAATGTTAAATTCTGCTTTTTTCTTTTTTTTTTTAATTTTAATTTTATTTTACAATTTACATCCAAATTAGCATATAGTGCAACAATGATTTCAGGAGTAGATTCCTTAGTGCCCCTTACCCATTTAGCCCATCCTCCCTCCCAGAACCCCTCCATTAACTCTCGATTTGTTCTCCATATTTATGAGTTTTTTCTGTTTTGTCTCCCTCCCTGTTTTTATATTATTTTTGTTTCCCTTCCCCTATGTTCATCTGTTTTGTCTCTTAAAGTCCTCATATGAGCGAAGTCATAGGAGATTTCTTTCTCTAATTTTGCTTAGCATAATACCCTCTAGTTCTGTCCACATAGTTGCAAATGGCAAGATTTCATTCTTTTTGATTGCCAAGTAATACTCCCATTGTATATATACACCACATCTTCTTTGCCCATTCATCCATCGATGGACATTTGGGCTCTTTCCATACTTTGGCTGTTGTCGATAGCGCTGCTATAAACATTGGGGTAAATGTGTCCCTTCAAAATAGCACACCTGTATCCCTCGGTTAATAAATACCTCGTAGCGCAATTGCTGGGTCGTAGGGTAGTTCTGTTTTTAGTTTTTTGAGGAACCTCCATACTGTTTTCCAGAGTGGCTGCACCAGCTTGCATTCCCATCTGCTTTTTTTCATCTAGCACATCATTAACTGAGTGCCCTGTTAAGTAGCCTTGGTAATCATTACGTTAATAGCTTTAGAATAGTGGCAATACTATTTTTAAATAATTATTTTAAATGCATACAGTGATCAGATTTTTAAGAGTTGAGAGTATCCTTTAAATTATGCTTCATTCAGGGGCGCCGGGGTGGCTCAGTCGCTTAAGTGCCCAACTTTGGCTCAGGTCATGATCTCATGGTTCATGAGTTCAAGCCCCACATCAGGCTCTGCGCTAACCATTCAGAGCCTGGTGCCTGCTTCAGATCCTGTGTCTCCCTCTCTCTCTGCCCCTTCCCTGTTTGTGCTTGTCTCTCTCTTTCTCTCTCGAAAATAAATAAAACATTAAATTGTGCTTCATTCAGTCGTGGGTAGAAATAAGAGCTGTGTAAACCTACCCAGTTAATAAGTTGTGCATGTGAGGTTATTCTGGAAAGTTGTTTAACTTTATCCTGTTGTTTTTTGTTATGTTAAGATTACTTAACACTAAGTTATTGTTATAAGTGTGATTCAGATCCTAGAAAAAAATTGCTTATATTTTCTGTAACATTTTTTGTAGCTCTGGTATTTTGGGGAAAATTTATTTATGCTACATGGAAAATTTCTTACTGTGATTCCATACAAGTGTGAAGTATCTTCATTAGCAGGTGCTCTTGGAAAACTCAAGCATAGTCAAGATCCAGGTAGGAGGCCACCCCTTTTGTTAAAGTAACCTCCGTGCCTAATGTGGGGCTCGAACTCATGACCCCAAGATCAAGAGTCGCATGCTGTACCAACTGAGCCAGCCAGGCACCCCAGGAATTCTGTTTTTTTCTTATTAATGTAAACCATTTTATTAACTTCCAGTGTGATGTAGATTTCTATAGCCATCAGTTTACAGAGCCTGTTTTTGATGTTGAAATTTGCCACTCTTCATTGAAATTTCCTTGACCCAGGTATCTACCTTGGGAGCAGTCTATACTGCAGGTACTGGTGTAGGCTGAAGAGCTACACTGTTTTGAACACCAGTGTTCTGACATTAGGGGCATTGGAAGAGTCCCCCAGGCAAAATCACTATTTGCTTTATCCTCTCGTGTTTCCCAGTGATCTCATCTGTTGGCTTAATGTTGCTGGGCACATACCCTTTTACGGTATTGTGACTTACTGATGTGGGGTTATCAGTAGGATTCAGTGGTCTTTAAAGCATCTCTTGAATTGTGCATGAATGGTTGTCGTTTGGCTAAACACCAATAGGTCAAAAATTTTCAGAAATTGTATGCTTTGTGTTTTCTTAGGCACTCACACTGTGCCTCATTTTGTAAACTGGGAAACATCTCGAGGATATGGATTTGGATCCCAGAACTCAGAGCAGTCGAAGAGAATTGTAAGTTTGGTAGTTGAAATAGAAATGTTAGTGCAGGGTGGGTAGAGATTACTTAAAAATAAGATCTTAAAAAAAGAAAAAAAAAGTTCTCCAAAAATGTTAGTGCAAATATTTTAAAAAAAGAGAGGAAAAAAAAAAGTTGGGATTATTTTAATAATTCACATCTGTACAACTCTTACGGCTTTGATCTTCATGACGGCAATTTGAATCGTGAACCCAGTACCCCGTAACCTGACAGCCTTTATCCAAAATGTCAGGTGTAGTTGAGTAGTTAATTTTTATGGGCATATGTGTATGTCTAAGACACAGGTGTGAAAATGGACAGTTTGCAATTAGTAATGATACCTTGTTGAGTATAGCGAGTTTTGTGTGTGTGTTTAAAAAACAAAAACCTTAAAGGTATTTAAATTACTCTAAATAAACCCACTCTTCACTATAACGAAGCTATAATATTTTGAAAAGCTTGTGATGAGAGCATTAGGGGTGCAATTCTAGTGTCTTTAGGACATTTTATATTCTTCTAAATATATGTTGGATCTTTTGCACTGTTTTGAGATCCTAATCAATTTACTTAATTCCAGTTAAGGAGAAGGAAAATTGAAGTGAATGTGCCGCCTCCAGCATTTGAACAACTTTTATCAACAATAAAGGTAAATAAAATACCAGAAATATGAAAAATCGAGGCACCTGGGTGACTCAGTCGGTTAAGCGTCCGACTTTGGCTCAGCTCATGATCTCACCGTTTGTGAGTTCGAGCCCCGCGTCGGGTTCTGTGCTGACGGCTTGAAGCCTGGAGCCTGTTTCAGATTCTGTGTTTCCCTGTCTCTTTCTGTCCCTCCCCTGCTTGCGCTCCGTCTCTTTGTCTCTCTCTCTCTGTCTCTCTCTCTCTCTGTCTCTCTCTCTCTCTCTGTCTCTCTCTCAAAAATAAACATTAAAATAATTAAAAGAAAAAAATATGAAAAATCAACCGAAGTGGTAAAAGAAATCCCATCTGCTTTCCATTCTAATTTTTCTGATCATTGTTTAATATCTGCAGCTAACATATGCATAGTGTCTTCAGGTTGTCAGAGCTACCTAATACTTGGGCTTATTTGACTCTTACTGACCATTTTGTGAGAGGGAGGTGGCCTCATCAGGATCTCTTTCACCTTTGCGTTGAATACACTTGTCACTTTGCCTCTTAAAGAATTTGATCTCTAAACCCTGGAATTAATTTCTGTTTTGGTTTGGTCTTTGTGTAGCATATCGTATCAACTCCCAGTTTCACAGGAATGCATGAATGTTGTTAAGTGATTTGAGAAAATGTTGAGCTAGGAACTTTTGACTTCAGAGTGACGTTTGTTTCCTGTACTAGACTGAAGTCTGTTACTTCCACCCTTTCAGAAAGATTCAGAAAAAGACATTGAAGTAGAACTATGTAAATTTTTGGCTGTGAAGCGGACACCTGACTTTCATGCTATTGTTGGGGACATAGTATTAGAACTTCTGGGACGACATACAACAGAGCCATCATTTTACCCCCGGAACTCTCTGATGCAACTTATCCAGACACACGTGCTTTCTTACAGGTAAGTGTTTCTGTGTACCACGCTTTGTGTCTGTAACTCTTTTGACCTTGTTTTTTACAGTTCTAGTATTCATACTCTGAAAAAGCTTATACGTTATTTGCAGTTGAGATCTTTCTTGCTATACAAAAGTGGTTCATGGTGTTTTGTCTCAGCTTGTGCCCCGGCCTGATGGAGGCGGCCTTGGAAAAGACAGATGTGCAGATGTTACAGCTGTGTCTACAGCAGTTCCCCGACATTCCTGAATCGATCACCTGCGCTTGCTTAAAAATTTTCTTGAGGTAAGTTAGAAGCTGATGGTCCTTTTTCTCCACTGCATCTTTACTCTCTTACAGTCCTTGATTTCTAAAACTTCAGATGCTTACAGAATGAACATTTTTCTAGTAAGTTCATGCAGCGATGAATTAATTTCTCACTTTCAATTAACATGATAGCATTAGTGATGACAGTCTTCAAGAAACAGAAATCAATATGGAATCAGTTTCTGACTGTAGTGATCCTGTGCAAGAGAAAATGGACGAGCAAACGGAAATTCTTCAAAACGGTTTCAATGCTGACGAACAAAACTGTGATAGCTGTGATCGGAAGTTAAACCAAAAGCCTCAGGACGCAGCCGAGGAGACCACCTCGTGCCCTGTGGTACCGAAGAGAGCGGCACTGCTGTATCCTTTGAAACCCTCCCCCCCGTATTGTCTCTTTCCACAGATACAGGCGAGTGCCAGGCAGTAACCCGGGAATAAGTAGATCATTTCAGGTGCTTTTTGTTTTCTTCAGTTTTTTTTCAGTTTCTGCCTGAATGTGGAATGCATTCAGTGCTAGATTCAAACAACTTACTTAAACCTGTTTTAAGAAGGCGTATGAAAGCAGAAGCTCTATCAATTCTAAAAGTTAGTCTTCTGAATAAATACCAGTTAGATGAGTGAAGTATTCCAGGTGACCTGTCGTGATGAGGAGAAAGTTCAGTGATCGAGCTCTTTCAGAAAAGTGAAACTTTCATATAAATTTAGAAGAGATCTCATTGAGGCAGGGAGTTACTCATAATTCCGGTAGAAAAGCCTTTATTTGTTGAAACAAGGTTTTCCTTTAGTCCTGAGTAGAAATGCAATTCTTCATTCAGCTTATAGCGAAATGTTTCTTCTGCCGCACTTGAAAGACATCCCAGCACAACATGTCACGGTAAGTGTTTGTAGACATCCTATGGAATTTTATATTCTATACATTTCACTGCTCAACTGGCCGACTTTAGGGCATTTGAAAGGTGATCAATGAAGGCTCCTTCATGTGAATAAGAGGTTTCCCAGCCCCCACGGTAAAAAACTGTGCCAAGGAGACGAGTGATTTTTGATGGGCAGATCTTGGCATGCTTGGTGCCAAGCCTGAAGGCCAAGTTGATCCATCTGCATTGAAAACAGGTGCCTGGCCGGCTCGCTCTCAGTGGAGCATATGACACTTGATCTTAGGGTTGTGAGTTTGAGCCCGTGTTGGGCGTAGAGCTTACTTTGAAACAAACAAATATTAAAAAAAAAAAAAAAAAAAAAGGAGAAACTAAAAAGAATTGCCCAGAGATGGATTCTGTCTTTTCTGCTTATTGTTTACAAACAGGATAAGCTTCCCAGCTACCCCTCCCCAACCAGATGAACTCCCCATTGATAGCAAAGACTGTGTTTTATTCTTTTTTATGTCCCCAGATGTCTAGCATAATTGTCTGCTGTATAATTAAATTCAGTAGCTTCTTAAAATTCTTCAGTCTCTGTTAGCTTTATAGAGAGAGAAAATTTTTCTATCAAAGTGATAAATTGTCCTTTTTCTTCCTACCCAGCTATTTCTCCAGTATTTGTATTTCCTTTATCTGAAGTGTAGTGAAAATGCTACTATGACTCTTCCTGGACTGCACCCTCCAACCTTGAACCAAGTAAGATCATCTTTTTAAAAAATTTTTTTTAACTTTTTAGTTTTATTTTAATTCCAGTAGAGCTAACATACAGTATTATATCAATTGCACGTGCACAGTGTAGCGATTGAACAGTTCTAGGCATTAGTGAGTGCTCATCATAATTAGTGAACTCTCATTATTTCCCCTTCACCTGTTTGCCCCATTCTCCCCACCCACCTCCACTCTAGTAACCAACAGTCTGTACTCTACAGTAAGAGTCTGTTTTTTTGGTTTGTCTCTTTTTTCTTTGTTCACTTGTTTTGTAAATTCCGTATATGAGTGAAATCATGTGGTATTTGTCTTTCTCTGACTGATTGCACTTGGCATAATACACTCCAGCTCCATCCATGTTATTGCAAATAGCAACTTTCCGGGTATTTTTTTTTTAATGTTTATTTATTTATGAGTGGGGCAGCAGCAGCAAGTGGGGTAGAGGTGGAGAGAGAGAGAGAGAGAGACAGAGACAGAGACAGAGAGAGAGAGAGAGAATATCCCAAGCCGGCTCCACACTGTCAGCATAGAGCCGGATGCAGGGCTTGATCTCACAAGCCGTGACATCATGACCTGAGCTGAGATCAAGAGTCAGATAGTCAACTGACTGAGCCACCCAGGTGCCCCTTGACTTCATTTGTTTTTAATGCTGGGTGATATTCCATTATACACACACACACACACACACACACACACACACACACACACACACCTTCCCCGCATCTTCTTTATCCATTTATATATCGATGGACACTTGCACTGCTTTTATAATTTGGCTATTGTAAATAATGCCACAGTAAACATAGGGGTGAGATCATCTTTTTAACTTTTTAACTCGATCTGGTGCTAGGAAAAGTCTGTAAGAACAAAATAATGTTATATATAATAGTGTCAGAACTTGGAATTCGGTAACTGATTTCTCTTTGTCTCCTAGTCCGTATGAATTTCCTCTCTCACCCTGTATACAAACCACTGGAGTGAGAGGTGGGGAGGATCTCTCAATTTGGGGTCAAAATTCTGTGCTAAAGAACTTAAATACATCTTAAATTCTTGCTATTGTGACCCTTTTCAAGAATTTCCTTATCTCTTTGGGAGATGGTGTAAGTGTCCAAATCTCTTTAAGAATAAGAGAATTGGGGCGCCTGGGTGGCGCAGTCGGTTAAGCGTCCGACTTCAGCCAGGTCACGATCTCGCGGTCCGGGAGTTCGAGCCCCGAGTCAGGCTCTGGGCTGATGGCTCAGAGCCTGGAGCCTGTTTCCGATTCTGTGTCTCCCTCTCTCTCTGCCCCTCCCCCGTTCATGCTCTGTCTCTCTCTGTCCCAAAAAATAAATAAACGTTGAAAAAAAAAAATTAAAAAAAAAAGAATAAGAGAATTAAGATTAATGGAAAAAAATGTTTTCAGAGAATCTCTTTAAATACAGTATTTATTTGAGAAGCAGTTTAAAACATTAAAAAGTTTATTGTTGCTAGTAACGCATGGCTGGCTCAGTCTGTAGAGTATGCAACTCTCAATCTTAGGGTTGTGAGTTTGAGCCCCATGTTGGGTATAGAAATTCCTTAAAAAAAAAAAAAAAGAGTATTGTGGTTTAAGAATATGTTATCCTAATTAAGCAGTTCAAACACTTAATTTGACTACTTTCATTTAAAAAAAAATTTTTTTTAATGTTTATTTATGTCTGAGACAGAGCATGAGTGGCAGAGGGGCAGAGAGAGAGGGAGACACAGAATCTGAAGCAGGCTCCAGGCTCCGAGCTGTCAGCATAGAGCCCGACTCGGGACTTGAACTCACAAACCGTGAGATCATGACCTGAGCCGAAGTCGGTCGCTCAACCGACTGAGCCACCCAGGCACCCCTACTTTCGTTTTTTTTTTTTTTTTTTAGTAAAATTTTGTTAAGTAATTTTTATTTTTTTTAAATTTTTTAAAATGTTTTTATTTATCTTTGAGAGAGAGAAAAACTGAACGCAAGTGGGGAAGGGGCAGAGAGAGAGGGAGACCAGAATCCGAAGCAGGCTCCGGGCTCCGAGCTGTCAGCACAGAGCCCCACATAGGGCTCAAACCCACCAACCGTGAGATCGTGACCTGAGCCAAAGTGGGATGTTTAACCACCTGAGCCACCCAAGTGCCCCTAAGAAGTTAATTTTTGGAGTCAAAAATCCCACATTATCAGAGGTTGCTTCTCCACTCCCCTTGTCCGTCTTAGGGATAACCAATATTAAGAGTTTCTTTTGGGGCACCTGTATGGCTCAGGTGGTGGAGCGTGCATTTCTCATTCTCAGGGTTGTGAGTTCGAGCTCCGTGTTGGGTGAAGAGATTAAGTTAACTTAAAAAAGTCTCTTTTATGTCTGGGAATTTTCTTTCTATACCCTAACTTATCTTCCTCTTGTTTTTCTAACAGAAATTAGGTCATAGTATGCATGCTATTTGCAATTTGCTTTTTTATTCAGCCCTGAGTTTTAGACATTTTCTGGACCAAACATCTGCCTCATTTCTCTTCTTTTTTTTTTTTTTTTTCTTTTAATTCAATTAAAAATTTTCTTAAGTAATCTCTACACCCAGCATGAGACTCAAACTCAGACTCCAATATCAAGAATTACATACTGTGGGGGCGCCTGGGTGGCGCAGTCGGTTAAGCATCCGACTTCAGCCAGGTCACGATCCTGCGGTCCGTGAGTTCGAGCCCCGCATCAGGCTCTGGGCTGATGGCTCAGAGCCTGGAGCCTGTTTCCGATTCTGTGTCTCCCTCTCTCTCTGCCCCTCCCCCGTTCATGCTCTGTCTCTCTCTGTCCCAAAAATAAATAAAAACGTTGGAAAAAAAAAAATTAAAAAAAAAAAATTACATACTGTGCTGACTGAGCCAGCCAGGCGCTCCCTGCCTCATTCTTTTTAATCGCTGCATACTATTTCATTTTGTGGAGAATCTTAATTTATGTCAGTCCCCTGTTGATTTGCATTAAGTTGTTTACAGTTTTTTTATTATTGTAAACCTTCGGCGAACATCTTTACACAGATACTCTTTTTTTTATTATTTTTTTAAATGTTTATTTATTTATTTTGAGAGAGAGATTGTGAGGAAGCATAGGAGAGACAGAGAGATTGAGTCCCAAACAGGCTCCTCTGTGACACTGAAACTCACAAACCCTAAGATCATGACCTGAGCCAGAATCAAGAGTCGGCTGCTTAACTGGTTGACCCACCCAGGCACCCCCCCCCCTTTCTTTTTCTTAAGTAATTTCTGTATCCAATCTGGGGCTCAAACTCAAAACCCTAAGATCAAGAGTCACATGCCCTACTGGCTGAGCCAGCCAGGTGCCCCTACACAGATATTCTAGTATGATTATAAGGGAACACCTGTGGAGTAAATTCCCAGGAGTGAAATTACTGGATAAAGGGTACATGCATTTTTTTTTTAGGTGTTTATTTGTTTTAAATAATTTCTCCCCCTCCCCTTTTTTTTCCGTATTAAGTAATCTCTACACCTGGCATTGAACTCACAACTCGGAGATCAAGAGTCCTATGCTCTAATGACTGAGCGACCCAGATGCCCTGTATTTTTAGTTTCCAAAATGCCAGTACCTTTCTGAAGGGTTGTGACCATCTTTTCTTGTCTGTTTACACATTTCCTTTCGTGAACTGCCAGGTTGGGTTCTTTGTCCAGTTTTCAATTGCTTTTTCTGTCTTTTTCATTTTGGCTTATAAAGAATTCTTTGTGTATTAGGAAATTGTCTTTTTCTATGGAGTGTGTTATAAGTACTTTCTTCGTATCACTTGTCTTTTTACTTTTTTCAGTGTAATTTTTGCGATAGATAAGTTTCTGATTTTATTTTAAAGTTTTAATTTTTAAAATTATTAAGCTTTTCCTTTTTGGCTTCGTTATGGCTAGGTCATGCTTGAGGCCCTTTCAACTCAGAGAATATAAAAATAGTCACCCTTTCTTAGTACATTCATGGTTTCCTTTTCTGTGTTTAATTCCTTGATTCATATAAAAAAATTTATTTTGGTGTAAGGAGTTTCATAGGGAATGAACCTTCCCTTCTCCACCCAAATGGTGGATGAGTTTCCTTAATGCTTTTTCATGACAAGTGATCTTGCATGTTAACTATAGCCCATCTGAAGGTGTCAAACTATGTAGAATACTTTAATAAATGCGTAGCGATTGTATTTTAGTTCATGGTAGTTCATCTTTGATACACCACATCCTGTTCTTGGGGCATAGGGTATGTTTCAGAGTAGGAGATGAGTGGGTTGTTTTTTGTAACTGTCAATAATTTTTTTTAAGATTGTATTTTTAAGTAATCTCTATATCCAATGTGGGGCTCGAACCCACAACCCTGAGGTCGAGTCGCCATGCTCCACAGACCAGACCAGGCCAGCCAGGTGCCCTGATTACAAAAAAATTTGTAATAAAAACCATGTACTAACTCTCCCTTGGATTAAATGTCACTCTGGCTTTCTTTTTACAGATGAATGCTGTGAAAAAGACTGAGTTGAACTTGTAAAATAACAAGTGTAAAGCAAGGAAGACCATTTTTATATTGTTTAGAAATTCTTCCATTTCTGAACTTAAATGCTTAGATTTTTGTAAACAAGACTAACTTTTCTTATAACTGTTTGATATAATTCTGGACTTTCTAAAATGAATTAACCTAAAATTAAATTTAAAATCTTAACTTTCCTTTCCTGTTTATCCTCAGATTATGGATTGGATATGCCTCCTTCTGGATGCTAACTTTACCGTTGTGGTAATGATACCAGAAGCAAAAAGACTACTGTTAAGTCTTTATAAGTTTGTGAAATCCCAGGTGTGTGATTATTTGATACATGCTGAATTCCTTTTGTACCCCAGTATCACTTACATTATAATTTATTCTTAACATTTTTGAATTGGCATAGTTATAAGTAATCGTGGAGGATTTGTTTGTGTGTGGAAGTTACGGTAAAAGTTACTTTGAAACTTTTTTCTTTAGATATGCATTTGCTCCGAGCTCAACAAGATTGAAGTAAGTTTTCGTGAGCTGCAAAAACTAAATCAAGAAAAGAATAATAGGGAATTATATTCAATCGAAGTACTGGAACTCTTCTGATACTACCGATTCTCCTTCATAGATGTTTTATGAAGCTCTTTTATGTGAATTCTTCCTGCTCATCCAGGCAAGAGATGTGTTTTGTTTGTAACTGTCTCCGTGACCAGAGAAATGAGTCCTCTAGTACCTGGACCATCACTGTTGCATTCTTCTGGGTTGGAACATAGGTTTCATGTGAACCTATTTTAGTTTATGGACATTGGTGGGGAGAGGTTCTGAAACTTTTTTTAAATATGTAACTGAGCTGATTTTAAGTAAACTTATTTGTGTATTGATAAAAATCTAATTTCTTACCATGTGTTTTGGTTAGTTCTTCTTTTAGTAAAAAAAAATAAATAATAATAATCGTAAAAATCACCACTGAAACAGTGATTCTAAGAAGAATGTAGTTTTATCAGAGTCCGAAGCTGTCCTAGCTCATCCGTGCTTGTGGGGGACCGAAGAAGTCGGTCCCATAAGCAGGTGCAGAAAGGTCTGTACAGGCATGTGCCTGTCTTCTGCCATTTTCTCCTGTCCTTTATCGACTTCTGCTTACCTTCTTTATATGCCTAGGGGTTGAACAGTACCTCCCTCTATTTATTGTCCCTCAGATCATCTTCGTGATGAGTAGGTAATTTGGGTTTTTATATTACTAAATAGTAGAAAAGTCTGTTCTGAAAATAGCTTTATAGGTTAGTTGACCATAGAATTTCCCATTTTAACTCTTTGGATTTAGGACAGATGAGGGGTTTTATGTAGATGAAATGGATGCTTTTGTTTCTTGGAGATAAACTCAGGATTTATCTTGGTTAAAAATGAAATCATTCGGGGCACCTGGGTGGCTCAGTCAGTTGGGCATCTGGCTTTGGCTCAGGTCATGATCTCGCAGTTTGTGAGTTCGAGCCCCGCGTTGGGCTCTGTGTGGACAGCTCAGAGCTTGGAGCCTGCTTAGGATTCTGCACCTCCATGTCTCTCTGCTCCTCCTCTCTCTCTCTCTCTCTCTCTCTCTCTCTCTCTCTCTCTCTTTCTCTCTCTCTCCAAATTAAACATTAATGAAAAATTAAAAAAAAAAAATGAAATCATTCTTTCAGATGATGAATTAAAATCCCTGTAAATAACTTGAAACATTTCTGAGCAATGAAATCTCTGTTGAGTAAATCATATTGAAACCTGTTTTAACTTGGAAGAGTTACAATATGTGAAAAACAATTCCTGTAAATTCTAGTGCATAAATATAAGTTCAAATGTGATTGTAGAGCCCAGAGTTACAGAATTCGAATTGCTTAACTTAATTTGCATCAGAGAGAGGCTTCATTTTATGTCAGGCACTCCATGTAAACTTTAGTTACAACTGTGACATTTAACAAACAGCCACCCCTCCTGTTGTTCTTAATCTCTCTTTAATCCTGAGAGAAAAGACTTACAAAGGTAACAGCGTATGTTAATTGTCACACCCACTTTACATAACAGGAATTTTTGCTCTTAAAGTGATAGGGTACTTCTCAGCAGAAGTAGAAAATCCAGGTTTTCATAGTAGTAGAGTTTCTGTATATGGTCCTTATAAAGTCTTTATTGTAAAGTTTAATAGTGTGGATTTAATATTAGGGAAATTTTGCTGATGCTACATGCTATAAAATTAGGTTGCCCACAGCCTAAGTCACTAAATTTAAAAATAAGGATTTTATAAGGATATGTAGAGACTTTTTTTCTATTGAAGTATAATTGACAGTAGACTCTTGTAGGCCGAGTCCTTCAAGGCAAGGGTTACGTCTTATCCTTTCTGCACACTAAACACGGGACCACGGGCACATAATTAGCGTTCAGTAGATGGTTACTGAATAAAGTTACTGAATAATGGATCTTATCTGTCCAGCTATTGAGTAAATTCTGAGGTTTGCAGCAGTTAATTTTTCTGGAAACTAAATCCTCTGTGTTTAAGTATAGTCAGCGTACCTTTTGCCTTTATACTTACTTCTCATAACCCTAAATTATATCTCAGATTTGTTTCTGGTTACATACTACATCTATAAAAAGAAAAATAATTGTTTTTTAAACTTAAATTCTCCGTTTAGGAAGCAATTTCCTGCTGTGAACTTAATGTTTTATCAGGGTAATGTGGACTAACAAATTATCTTTAATACTTGAAATTAGACATCTGTTTGCCTTTTGTCTCTTTAGGTTTCTTGTGAATATTTGGTGACTATAACTATAGTGGAATCCATTCTGGATCATGTATAGAACTTTTTGGAACTCACGACCCTGAGATCAAGAGTCACATGCTCTTCCGACTGAGCCAGCCAGGCACCTCTGCATCATGTTAGAACTTTAGTATTTTATGTTTATTTTATTTTTTTCATGTATAGAACTTTAAAGCAGGGCGCTTGGGTGGCTCAGTTGGTTAGGCATCCAACTCTTGATTTCAGTTCAGGTCATGATCTCATGGTTCATGAGATTGAGCCCCATGTTGGACTCTGCACTGACAGAGCTGAGCTTGCTTGGGATTCTTTGTTTGTCTGTTCCCCAGCCCCCACCCCCCACACCCCTTCCTGTCTCTCTCTTTCTCTCAAAATACATAAACTCTAAAGAAAGAGAGAGAGAGAGGGAGGGAGGGAGAGAGGGAGGGAGGGAGGGAGGAAGGAAGGAAGGAAGGAAGGAAGGAAGGAAGGAAGGAAGGAAGGAAGGAAGGAAGGACAACAACTTTAGGGGTGCCTGGGTGGCTCAGTCAGTTGGGTGTCCAACTTCAGCTCAGGTCATGATCTTGTGGTTCATGAGTTCGAGCCCCACATCAGGCTCACTGCTGTCAGTGCAGAGCCTGTTCAGATCTTCTGTCCCTCTCTCTCCCTGCTTCTTCCCTCTTTGCACTGTCTCTCTCAAAAATAAATCTTAAAAAAAAAAAACAAAGATGGACTTTTTGCCCCAACTCTTTAAAAAAAATTTTAATCCCAAAACAGTTATAAGAAAAAACAATGAATACCCATTTATTCTTGACCTCAGTTTACCTGATAACATTTTGCCATGTTTGTTTCACCACTCTGCGTATATTTTTTCTTTTTTTTTAAGTTTATTTATTTATTTCGAGAGAGAGGGTGGGGAGGGGCAGAGAGAGAGATTTCCAAGCAGGCTCCACACTGTCAGCCCAAAGCCTGACCCAGGGTTCAAACTCACAAACCATGAGATCACGACCTGAGCTGAAACGGAGAGCTGAGTGCTTAACCAGCTGAGCCACCAGGAGCCCCTGTTTGTTTTCTTTCTTTAATGAATCATTTGAGAGATTTGCAAACATCCAGATTAATACAATAATTCAGTTTAATCTCATAAATACATTAGTTTAGTCCTCTAAAACAAGAGCATTATTTTACATGACCATAATTAAATGATCAAGTTCAAGAAATTAATATTAATACAGTACTATTTGGAATGATTATGGTCCTTATTCAGATTTCCACAGTTGTCTTCAGTAATGTCTCCTATAGCTGGACTTTTTCCTTATAAAATCCTTCCGAGGATCTTGCACTGCATTTAGTTTTCATGTTTCCTTAATTTCCTTAGACAGTGCAATTTTGACGCATCTAGGCCAGTTATTTTGGACAGCGCCCCTCGGTTTGGATTTATCTTGTTTCACATGATTAGATTCAGAGTAAACATTTTTGACAGGAAAGCTACAGAGACGGCACAGCATCAGGAGGCACTGATGGGACTCGTCCCATCGTTGGTGACGTTAAATTGGATCACTTTGGTAGAGTTTACCAGATTGCCTCGCTGTACCAGACTGCCTCTGTCTTTTCCCTTTCCCTCTTTTATTTCTTCTTTGTTGAGTGAGGGAGCAAAGGAGGGCCAAAGAGAGAATCCCAAGCAGTTTTCCTGACTGTCAGTGCAGAGCCTGACATGGGACTCGATCTCACAAACCATGAGATCATAACCTGAGCTCAAACCAAGTGTCACACGCTTAACCGAGCCACCCAGGTGCCCCTGTCTTTTTCCTTGGTAACCCCATTAGTAACCTGTGTGTATCTTTGAGACTGTGAATATCTTATTCTGGAATATTCTGCCCAACAATGGTTTTTTTGATCTATTGGTAATTTTTGCCTGAATCAGTTGTTACTTTGGTGGTTGTGATTGCAAAGCGGAAAATTGTTTTGGCATAAATTTCACTTTAAACCGAATGCTGTGCCAATAGCCACCATTATCCTCTCTGCGGTCTGCTTTCTAATCTATAGATGGATGGAGCTGTTTCACAGATTTGAATAGTTATTATCACATTGAGTGTACCATGTGTGGTCTATTTTCCTTCACTTAATATCTTCATCAAAAGCTATTTTTACCTAGTTACTATGTGTTGATTCTTAAAAGTTTCAGACTCAGAAAACTGTACAACTGAAAAGGCTTACCAGTGATTTATTCCTAAATGTTAAGTGTCTCACGCAGTTCGCACAGCTTTGTACTTGGCATAACTAAAGTGTAACTTTGGATTATACCATCCCACTTCCATTATACTTAAGGGATACTTAAGAGAATACCCAAATCAGTGGAATATTTGGAATGCCTCTGTTTGCTACAAATTTCTTAAGGAAACAAGATTAAATTCTGGATAACTTTTTTGAAGAGTAATCATTTTTTAAAATATTTATTTATTTTTGAGAGAGAGAGGGCGCTCATGCAAGTTGGGGAGGGGCAGAGGGAGAGGAACAGAGTATCCAAAGCGGGCTCTGCAGTGACAGCAGCAAGCCCAGTGTGGGGCTCAAACTCACGAACCGCAAGATAATGACCTCAGCTGGTCAAGTCAGATGCTCAACTGACTGAGCCACTTAGGTACCCCAGAAAGTCATCATTTTAAATTACCTCCTCAGGACTTTTTATCTCTTAAGAGAGCAGTGTACTACTATTAAAGTGATTTTATATATACATATATATGTAATAATATATATATATTTTATATGTAAATAATATGTATATAATAAGTTATATGTGTGTGTATATAATTTTGTTTAAGTAGGCTGCACACCCAGAGTAGGGCTTGAACTCATAACCCCAAAGTCAAGGGTCACGTGCTCTACTAACTGAGCCAGCCAGACACCGCTGAAGTGGTTTTAAAGAAATGTCTGTCGGGGGCCTGGGTGGCTCAGTCAGTTAGGCGTCCATCTCTTGATTTCAGTTCGGGCATGATCTCCTGGTTCATAGGATTGAGCTTTTAATACATTTCAGATCCCAGTTTGCTATGCTATTCTACGCTTATTTTCAGACTTAGAATAGAAGAGTTTTATTTTTTTAATTGTATTTTAACTAGTAAGACAAATGTACAGGTGTGTATTTGCCACTGAAGCTTATGATGTATAAATTAGTATATATTAGGGGTGCCTGGGTGGCGCAGTTGGTTAAGCATCCGACTTCAGCCAGGTCACGATCTCGCGGTCCGTGAGTTCGAGCCCCGCGTCGGTCTCTGGGCTGATGGCTCAGAGCCTGGAGCCTGTTTCCGATTCTGTGTCTCCCTCCCCCGTTCATGCTCTGTCTCTCTCTGTCCCAAAAATAAATAAACGTTGAAAAAAAAATTTATAAAAAAATAAATTAGTATATATTAGATTATGTGATACTTAGTGTGTGCCAGCCATTGTCCTAAATGCATCCCCCAAATTAATTAATTTAATACTCTGCTTAACAATCCCATGAAGTAGGATTTACTGTTGAGGAAATTGAGGCACACACCAGTAAGAGACCCTTCCAAGTATATGTAGCAAGTAACTATCAGGATTTCAATCCAGGTGCTTTAACTATCGGTTTTTGCTCCTAACCCCCTACGCTGTGCTGCCTCTTCACCACTGCTATACTTAGGCTACCTGGCTGGTTATATCTATAATTTGGTGTTTGATCTTAGGAATATAACTGAATTACCATTTAATTTTATGTAGGAAAAATTATACGTAAGACCTGCTTCACGGTAGTGTTTCTTGGGATGTAGTTTACAGGAACACCTTGTGACAAGAAATGGGTGCCATCTATATAGTGCTCAAAAGATTATCTGATAGATTCTAAATATCTATAGCATGCATGTACACGTTAGCAGAAAGCATTATGACTCCCAAGACCTAGTAAATTTTCTCATCAAACACTGAATACCTTGGGCGGTCACCATCAAGAAAGATGTGGAATCAAAATGGAGATAGTTTACGTCCGGAATAGATAAAAGTATACTTGTCTAAGGATGAAAGAGTGATTTGAGTTAGAAAAAATGAATTAGAAAAAATTAGAAAAAAAGGAAAAAAAATGTTCCTTATTCAAAGTGAGGACAATAACCTCTGCCTTCCGAGATCATTGCAGAAATGAAATGAAACAACCCAGCCTGAAAGAAGCATACCATGCCTAGCCTGGGATTTGGACAGCGCTCCGAGTCCACGTGTAATTTTAAGCTTAGTGGCTGCGTTGCTGTGCGTGAAACGGTGGGACGGGTTGGGTAAGTATGGCCAGAAGAGCAAGGCCCAGGAAGGTTACAGAGACTCACGCCCAGATGCGGGCAGTACGGGTGGTGCCAGGATTCTGTTCAGAGGTTTCAATTTGACCAGCAGAGAGGTGCCTGGGTGACTCAGCCGGTTAAGCATCCGACTTCGGGTCAGGTCATGATCTCCCAGTCCGTGGGTTCGAGCCCTGCCTCGGGCTCTGTGCTGACAGCTCAGAGCCTGGAGCCTGTTTCCGATTCTGCGTCTCCCTCTCTCTCCCCTCCCCTGCTCGCACTCTGTCTCTCTCTCAAAAATAAATAACGTTATAAATAAATAAATAAATTTGACCAGCAGAATGAGCAGCTAGATGAGGGCGTTGTGACATCTGGTACAGGTAGTTTTCTATGGGGTCAGCGTGAAACAGGCCATGCCTAGGAACTTCTGCCAGGATATCCAGGAGCCTATGACTTAAGTAACCCGCCTGTGGTGGCACAGAGTATGTAGGTGAGTAAAGTGCTGTCCCGTCCCCACCTTCAGGTATATCCCAGGCCTACAGGGAAGCCCAGATATATTGTAAGCAAAAAGGTTAGAAAATGTCAAGTGTCCTAAACGCTGGGGGAGTTTTGAGGAGGGTGAAGGTTGCTCCCAGTTAGGGAATCATGGAAGGCTTTGTGGAGGAGGTGGCATTTGAAGTTTGTCTTATAAAATGGTAAAGACTGGAAATACAGCAGTGAAAGGGAAGGATACTTCCAAAGGAAGGGAACAGCATAAACGACATCAAAACCGAGATCCCAGGGTGCCTGGCTGGCTCAGTCAGCGGAGCGTGGGACTCTTGATGTAGGGGTCCTGAGTGCCAGACCCATCTTGGGTATGTATAGACATTACTTAACGATATAGCCTTTAACAAACAAACAACAAAAACGCAAGATCATGATGTGTCCCAGGGCAGCAAGTATGGCAGGACCTGGAGATCAGCTCAGACTATGGATAAGTTCCTACCTACAGACTTGGGGTCATGAAGGGCAGATTGTACCAAAGAAGGGCACTTTGAGGCACTGCCCCTCAGATCATTGGGATAAAATGGCATTTGAGAATATTTATCACCTACTGTTCGGGGGGCCTTATTTACTTCCAGTTGAGGGGATCTGCAGTGTGTGGCAAGGCTCCCAAATGACTAAGTGCCATGAGGGTTGTGATGGGGGAGTTTGAATTGCACAGTGAGTAATCTGGATTATCGCAAGCATAATCCGGTTCATGTTGCAGAACTATCGGTTGTAAAGGGAGAATCTCCATAGAGAAGTCTCAATCATCAGACCGCTGCCCCCCTATAGCAAGGGGATGGTACTGAGGGCTATTTACTAGCCTTCTGGGATGGAATGCTGCTCACGAGTCATGAGGTTAAAGGATAAGAATCAGAAATTGTGTTTTGGATATAAAACAAGGAAAGTAAATCCAGAGCCACCTGCAGTCAGAGTGTAGGGAAGAGGGATGTAGACCAGATTCAGTTGGCTGATGAAATGTTTGGGCTTTTTATGAGCAGATGTGACAAGGTGGGCAATCAAGCATGCATTACAGTTTAGGTGTAAATGTAAATTTGGTATAGCCTCATCAGAAGAAAATTTTGACAATGTGTACTGAAAGTGAAAATCAGGTATCTTTTGACTCCTCTCTCACCGGAATTTATTCTACAGATGTAGGGCACATGTGCCCACAGAAGCATGTAGAAGGATATTCATTCCCGCCCTTTTTGCAATAGGAAACATTTGGAAATAACTTACATGTCCAAGAGAATACTAGCCAAATAAATAAATACGATACATCTGTGCAATGGTTTGACACAGCGAGCGGCGTTAAAAAGGGGCACAGGTCAGCATGTATTGATATGGACCAGTCTCCAGAATATAATAGATGAAAACAGAAAGCACGGTGCAGTGCTATGGTTAGTATAAATAATGGGATATGTTTACATTTAGAATATTTATAGGAGGACGCAAAAGAAGTTAGGAAGAGTGGGGGTGCCTGGGTGACTCCGTCAGTTATGTTCAACTCTTGGTTTTAAGTCAGTGGTTCCTGAACCACTTTATCTTGTAATAGATAAAAGCATGGCTTTTTTTTTTTTTTAAATTGTGGTAAAATACACATACCATAAAACTTACCATCTTAACCATTTTTAAGTGTGCAGTTCAGTGATGTTAAGTACGTTCACACCGTGGTGCAACCAATCTCCAGAACTTTTTCATCTTGCAAAACTGAAAACTCTGTGCCCATTAAACAACTTCCCTTTCCCCACTTCCTCAGTGCCTGGCAACCACCATTCTACTTTCTGTCCTTGAGTCTGACTGTTCTAGATGCCTCGCATCAGTGAAATAGGATCTTTGGCTTTTTGTGACTGGTTTACTTCCCTTAGCATCATATCTTTAAGGTTCATCCACGTTGTAGCCTCTGTCAGAATGCCCTTTCTGAAGGTCAAATAATATTCCATCGCACGTACGTACATTTTTTGTTTATCCATTCTGTTGGTGTCGCACTTGTGTTTCCATGTTTGGCTGTTGCGAGTAATGCTGCCCGTTGTAGGGGAGGAGCAAATGAACTTTTCCCTCTACCCTCTGAGGTTCTCTGGCTGGCGCCCTGCACATTGGACTGACACAAAACAGATTAATAGGAGAAGAATGGTTTCTTCATGAGCGTATGTGCACCGGAGAACTCAAAGGGGCGATTAGGACTTGGGCTTGTAGTGCATCGAACAAAAGAACAATAAATCTGATAGAGAAGTGACAAGACAAAGCACCAGGACTATGTGCTTCTACGGGCAGCAAACTGTGGGAAGGTAAATATTTGGAGAGAGTGAGGATAAAGGTTACCTAATAGGGTTTGTTATGTGGAGTCCTCTGGTGCTATTTCTGAGCTAGAGTCTAGAGGTGTCTCTGATGATCAAGAATTGTCCTGCCCTCCTGTCCCGTAAGGGGGGGGGGCAGTTTTTCCTGTGTCCCTTTTTTTTCCAATTACTTTCAGCTCAAAATAATTCTTTTTTTTTTTTTTTTTAAGTTTTATTTATTTATTTTGAGAGAGAGAGAATCCCAAGCAGGCCCCACACTTGATCCCACGGACCATGAGATCAGGCCCTGAGCTGAAGTCAAGAGTCAAACACTTCACCAACTGAGCCACCCAGGCACCCCTCAAAATAATTCTATCAGGGGCGCCTGGCTGGCTCAGTCGATGGAGCGTATGACTCTCAAGCATGTGAACTTGGGGTTGTGAGTTCAAGCCCCGTGTTGGGTGTAGAGCTTACTCAAATCAACAACAAATAATTCTTAATGCGTATTTCATGGTGCGTGTTCTGAACCCCTTCACTATGGACACGGATGTACAAATATTTCTCCAAGACCCTGCTTTCAACTCTTCCGACGTATGCCCCGAAGTGGAATTACTAGATCATCCGGTAATTCTATTTTTAATATTTTGAGAAACTGCCACGCTGTCGCATTCCTACCAGCGGGACACCGGGGCGCCAATTTCTCTGCGTCCTTGCCAACACTTGTTGTTTTCTGGGTGTGGTTTTGGTTGTTAACAGTCGCCGTTCTAACAGGTATGAGGCGGTAACTCATCGTGGTTTTGATTTGAAAGGCACTGCTTTTTTAGTTCCGACCCCCGGTGGCATGCTCTCTCTACCGGGTTACTACAGAAGCCTCCAGACAGCCTCCTGCTTCCACCCTGGCTCCCTGCAGTCCGTTCTCAGTGTAACAGATGGAGCGATCCTGTTAAAAAATCAGGAGAAGACGACAAATCACGTGAGTGTCTTTCAAACCTGCGTCCCTGTGTCTCTCCTCACTGTAGTCCTCCCGACCTCATCTGCGGCTCTCTTGCTCTGTCTTGCTCCTGCAATTCTGTACCTTATTCTTTCTTCCTGAATCTTTTTCTTCCCCCCGCCCCCCTTGGGGTCTGTCCTCAAATGGCACCTCAGCGAAGCCTCCCGTTCTGTGCCCACAATGCCACTCTCTAATGTCTTTTTCCCTCATTCATTTCCACCCAGAAAACTGTTAACTATCCAACATCCCCTATATTTTACTTCCCTATTAAAAGTTTTTTTTTATGTTTATTTTTGAGAGAGAGACAGAGCGTGGAGGGGAGGAGAGGGGCAGAGAGAGAAGGAGACACAGAATCTGAAGCAGGCTTCGGATTCTGAGCTGACGCGGGGCTTGAGCTCATAAACCGTGAGATCGTGACCTGAGCCAAAGTCGGCAGCTTAACGGACTGAGCCACCCGGGTTCCCCCCCCCTTATATTTTACTTCTTAATCTGTTGGGAGTTTTTTCGTCCGTTCGGGCTTCATGGGGACAGAATCCCTGTCTCGTTCTCTGCTTTAACTGCAAGCATTAGGTCAGCGCCTGGTGCACGGAGGCAGCCAGGGCCTCGAGATAAAGAAACGAAGCCCTCTGCCCTGACGTTGCTGACCGTGAACCACCAGGCAGCTCTAGAGCCAGGGATCTGATTGGTAAGCATCCTCGCCAGCGCGTGCCCCTTGCTCGCGAAAGGATCATTTCAGCAAAGGGAGAAGGGTTCTTTTTGATTGGAGAGTTCAAGGGCACTTCCTCCTGCGCCGCTCTCTCCTCTTATTTGCCTGAGTTCCTGCACCTGGGTTTTATAGTGATTGAAGTAAACAGATTTGGGCAAGACCAGGAAGACAATTGTTGGAAGTCTATCTACATCTTCCCTTCCTTCCCAGTGCCCCCCACCCAGAGGCTGGGGTGGGGCCCCGTCACTGCTGTTTGAGCGAAAGTGGACTCCCTTGTGAGGTGTTTGGTTACAGGACTTCTCCCAGAGACTTTGTGTCCACAATTAGGATGGCCGCTCATACAGGAGCATGGATTGTCCAGGAAGAGTCAAATCACTCGAAAACATGACGGTGTAGAAGCACTTTATGAATACAGTTGACCGACCCTTGAACAACACAGGGGTTGGGATGCCGACCACCTTGCAGTTGAAAATCCACGTATAGCTTTTGACTCCCCCAAAACTCCAGTAATAGCCCGCTCTCGACCGGAAGGCTTACTGGTAACATAGTCAATTAACATCTTTTGCGTGTTGTATATGTATTATACACTGTATTCTTACAATAGGTGAGCTAGAAAAAAAAATGTAACTATGGGGCACCTGGGTGGCTCAGTCGACTGAGCGTCCCAACTCTTGGTTTTGACTCAGGTCATGGTCTTGTGGTTCATGGGTTCGAGCCCCATGTCAAACCAGCACGGAGCCTGCATGGGATTCTTTCTCTCTCCCTCTCTCTCTGCCCCTCCACCATTTGTGTGCTCTCTCTCTCTCAAAATAAATAAAATTTGGGGCGCCTGGGTGGCTCAGTCGGTTGAGCGACTGACTTCAGCTCAGGGCATGATCTCACGGTTTGTGAGTTTGAGGCCCGCATCGGGCTCTGTGCTGACAGAGCCTGGAGCGTGCTTCTGATTCTGTGTCTCCCTCTTCCCTCCCCTGCTCATGCTCTGTCTCTGTCTCAGAAATAAATACAAAAAAAAAATTTTTTTTAATAAAAAAAATAAATAACATTTTAAAATAAATAAATAAATACAAATAAATAAATTCTGTTAAAAATAAAATGTTTAGGGGCGCCTGGGTGGTGCAGTCGGTTAAGCGTCCGACTTCAGCCAGGTCACGATCTCACGGTCCATGGGTTCGAGCCCCGCGTCGGGCTCTGGGCTGATGGCTCGGAGCCTGGAGCCTGTTTCCGATTCTGTGTCTCCCCCTCTCTCTCTGACCCTCCCCCGTTCATGCTCTGTCTCTCTCTGTCCCAAAAATAAATAAAAAACGTTGAAAAAAAATTAAAAAAAATAAAAATAAAATGTTTAAAAAAAATCATGAGGGAAATACACTTATAGCACTGCACTGTATTTATCGGGGAAATAACCCTGCGCTGGACTCCATGGGGACTTGATGCCACACATCCCTTGCCCCCCCATCCGTCACCAAGTCCTGTCGACCTTACCCAGAAAATATTTCAAAAGCGTCTCCTCGGCATTTCTACTGCAGCCACCCTCCCATGCCTCCGTCCTCTCTCACCTGCCTACTTTCCCCCTGGCTTCTCTCCTGTCCTTCCTCTCCATAGCAGTAAATGGGACCCTGAAATGTAAATCAGACTGGTCCACACATGCCCTCTAAGAAGCCTGTACTGGGCTGGCTCAGTCAGTAGAGCATGCACCCGTTGGTACTGAGTTCGAGCCCCATGTTGGGTACAGAGATTGCTTAAAACAAATAAAAGTAAGGGGCGTCCGGGTGGCTCAGTCGGTTAAGCGTCAGACTCCGGCCTAGATCACGATCTCATGGTTCACGAGTTCAAGCCCCGTGTCGGGCTTTCTGCTGTCAGCACAGAGCCTGCTGCAGATCCTCTGTCTCCCTCTCTCTCTGCCCCTCCCTCTGTCTCTCAAAAATAAATAAACATTAAAAAAATTGCTTATTATAGTCCACCAAGCCTTGCGTGATCTGGCCCCTGGCTACCCGTCCCGTACTCTGAGCCTCACCTGGGGCCAGCCCACCTCCAGTCCTTGTTCAGGCTGTTCCCTCTGCCCCCAAATTTACCGGGTGGCTCAGTCGGTTAAGCATCTGACTCTTGATCTTGGCTCAGGTCCTGATCTCACAGTGCATGAGAGTGAGCCGCGAGTCGGGGTTCTCTCTCTCTCCCCCTCGGGAGGGAGATTCTTGGGATTCTCGCTCTCCCTTCTCTCTCTGCCCCTCCCCAATAAAACAAAAATAAATAAGTAAATAAAACATAATATGAAAATCTTGAATGTTATGCAAAGAGACAAGATATTCTTACAATGAGATAACCTAATTGACCCACCGGAAGTATTTCATCCAAGAAGCTGTGCCTTGTTACTAGGAGAGCGCCTACCTGGGTCTGGGCCGAGCAAGCTCCTTTCTGACCTCCTGACCTTATTTTTGGATAGTGCTTTAGTTCATCACGCGACCTTCCACGCATTAGCTCATCTTTTCTTTGAATTAACTTCTCCAGGTGGGTATTTCTATTATTTCCGCTTCGCAACTATGGAAACCGAGGCTCCGAGGGGCCAAATGACTGGCCTAGAATCGCAGCGCCAGAGCCAAATGCGCTCATCGGCTTCACTTCGAGCACGTTGCTTGGCCTCACCCAGCTCCCGCTCCCGTTCCTTGTGTCCCCTCCAGGCCTTTCCCGTCCAGCAGGGGAGTTGCAAGGAGGATAAACCATGCATAGCAAATGCCAGGCTGTGGTCCGGAGCCTTCCATCAAGGCCTGTTAGTGTTGTAATTTTTCCACTCAATGTCAAGCTGACGCTGCCCCCCCCACACACACACCCCCGCCCCGCCAAGGTGGCCTGGAGGGGACTGAGGGCCTCTTTGCTCTACCTGAAAGGGGCGACACCCTGGCTGGGAGCTGAGGGCTGGGAAAGCCACCAGCCCGGGTCCTTCCAGCCTCTCCCTACATGCTCTTCATACCACACACGTGCTCACACACACCATGCTCAGCGCAATGGAATTTCCAGCCCGGACAGGGAGGCAGGAATGTATATTGAGACCCACAATAACCAGAAAAATAATTCAGCCTGGCTCCGTTCCCAGGGCAGGCGCCCCTCGCGTCATCCAGACCACAGTCCACACCCAGTCCCTTCTGACCAACCGCCAGGCCCAGCTGCTCTGCTCTGGGCCCGGAAACACCCTCTCGGGGCAGGGTGTACCCTGGGAAGACTCAAAGGGCAAGGGGTGAAAGGGCCCAGAGAAGACAGGAGGGAGAGAAGGTCCTCTCTCCCTCCCCTCCCCCACCCAGGCTCATCCCTGGGACCACAGGGCTTCAGCCAAGGCCCGTTAGTTCTCCTCCTGCAGTGGGTAATGGGAAATTAAAGCAATTATGGAGATAAAAGCAGCCCCTTAAACTCTTCCTTACATTGTAGGTAAAGGAGGATTGTCTCTCTTTAGTTTGTGCAGCCATAGCAACCAGGTATCTTTAAACTTTCATGTTTCTGGAAGCCTTGAGCCCCGTAATAAAGAGCAGCTAATCTCTATGCACTTTCATGCTCTTATCCACGCAGAACACTCTCTGCCCTGTGCCCTGGGTATTCGCCCTTGCCATAGCTCTGTATGCTGTTCTTTCATATACAATGTGCTCGGGGACTTTATTTTTCCTTTTAGAAACCGCGAATGAAAGGAGTAGCTCTATAGGATTTCCATGGCTTAAAAACTGGTTTATACAATTTAAAAATTATCTTAAGCAGGGACGCCTGTGTACTACAAGGTAATGTATCTTTTTGTTGATGACCACCTTGTAAATGAATCCATGTTTGGCTACAAAAGGGAGATAGAAAGCATGGATGATTGTCTTCTCTTAATTGATACAGTTTTTCTTTAAGACCAACGTGTGATCTCAGGATAATTCTAATTATTTCGAGGCTTTTAAAATATCATTTAGGTTTTCGACTACAAGATAAATTGCAAGAGTATAATAAAGAGCGGGAAAGTCTCATCTAAAGAGACTTAAAAGACATCAGTCAGTTGCGATACGGGAACTTTATTTGGATCCCAGTTTAAATAAACCTAAAAAAACATATGATAAATACAAAGAGAAGGTGGATTTCTGAGTAGATATTTGACGATAAGAGGAATTATTTTTATTTTGTTTTAGCTGTTTTATATTTTTCCAAAGGAAGCCCCTCTCTTTCAGAGATATATACTAAAATATTTATGTAAGAAATATGCTTTCTAATATTTGCTTCAAAATAATATGGGGAGGGAGCAAAGGAGGGGGTTAGATGAAAGGCGCTAAGCCATGAATTTGATGATTGTTGAATCTACGTATGAGTTCATGGGATTCATTATACTAGTCTCTCTACATTTGTATACATCCGAAATTAATTTTCATAATGATTTAAAGAAATTGAATACGCTCATACACGCACATATTCCATCAATATGAAAATACTTCCTACTTGCCTTTGCTTTTTTAAGTAGACCCTTTGCCCAACGTGGGGTGTGAACTCATGACCTGGAGATCAAGAGTTGCATGCCCTACCAATCGAGCCAGCCGGTGCCCCAAAATACTTTCTAAATATAGGGTGTTTCTAGCTCATTCTAGTCTACTTATAAAGTGTGTTGAAATGGCCAGTTGGCCCTGTCCATAGGAGAGGATTGGAGCTGTGGTCAAATCTTGGTTCGAAGGCAAGTCTTAAAAACTACTTAACTTGTATTCTTAAGTTCACTACTCGGTCACATCTGAAGACCTCATTTTTATGAGTGTATAAAACTTCACTATGAATAGTATTCAATTTCATCTCTCTCTCCCCCTTACATTCACAGTATCTCTTTGGGGAATGGAGACTCTAAAAATTCTCTGAAGAAGCTAACAGGATGAGTCAAATGACTTGTCCACAGTAACCCAACTCCGGGGGAGCACTGAGCCTGGCTGCTTCCATGGGGGTCCACCCGGTGAGAGGGGACTCAGAACAGAATAAATAAAAAATAAATTCGTAGAAGAATGTATCTGTAGGAACTGGACCCAGGTTGTATCCCAGCGAACATGCGTTAACAGAAACACACTATGGGATCCCCTAGCCTTTCTTCGCAAACCCCAGTTCTTCATCTCCATGAAACTTTAGGCAAGTCACATCCTGAGACCCAGTTTCCACATCCAGCAAGTGGGATAACAAGACTTGCTTTACAGGTTGCTTTGAAGCCATCTAGTGAATGAGTGCCCGGGGCACTTTCGGCTCTATGTGAGTGCCAGCTGTCACCATGAAGGTAATTAGGTATTTGGAATTTAGACCACAGCCAATGTTTGATTTATTTCTATTAAAACATTTTTTTAATGTTTATTTTTGAGAGAGAGAGAGAGAGAGAGAGCGCAACGGGGAGGAGCAGAGAAAGGAGGAGACACAGAATCCGAAGCAGGCTCCAGGCTCTGAGCTGTCAGCACAGAGCCTGACGTGGGGCTCGAACTCACAGACCCACAGACCATGAGATCATGACCTGAGCTGAAGTCAGACGCTCAACTGACTGAGCCGCCCAGATGCCCCCAGAGCCAATGTTTTAAACAATAGTTTTGATCCCAGGCTGTTTCTCATTTAGCACATATTAAATGAGTGCCTGCTTGTGCCAGGCATAGTTCTGGGGTCAGAGGACACAGCACTGAACAAGATAGATGTGGCTCCCAGTGGGACGCCTGGGTGTCTCAGTTGGTTAAGCGTCCGGCTCTTGGTTTCAGCTCAAGTCGTGATCTCATGGTTTGTGAGTTCGAACCCTGCCATCGGACTCCGTGGTGACGGTACAGGGCCTGCTTGAGATTCTCTCTGCCCCTCTCCTCTCTCTCTGTCTCTAAATAAATAAACTTAAACAATTTTTCGTTAGCTTTTAATATTTATTTATTTTTGAGAGAGAGAGAGAGAGAGAGCTGGGGAGGGGCAGAGAGAGAAGGAGACACAGAATCTGAAGCAGGTCCAGGCTCTGAGCAGTCAGCACAGCTAACAGTTTGCGGGGCTCAAACTTAGAAACTGTGAGATCATGACCTGAGCCAAAGTTGGACGTTTAACCGACCGAGCCACCCAGGTGCCCCTAAGTGAATAAACTTTAAAAAAGAAAAGAAAAGAAGACAGATGTGGATCCTGGCTCACGCAGAGCTTGCAGACCACAGGTCAGCCCACAGAAGCTTGCATGACACAAGAACACCTGAAATAGAGTATCGATAGTGTCTAGCACTGTTACCTCAGTTCTCCCTTGTCTTCATAGTCGTCTGAGAGAACGCAGGCCCCATTCCTACTTCAGTGAGCATCTCCTACCTCACCCCGCACAGCTGGGGCTGCCTCTTGGCTCCTGGGATGGTGAGATGGCCGGTTGCTCCATGGAGGACTTAGGACGAGTAGAGGGTGTCAGGATCCGGGCAAAAGAAGTTGGATGGGAGTAGGACCACATTAGGCAGATTGATGGAGGCCCCTGGGTGGGATATTTGGAAGGGACGTGGTCTGGGGAAGAATCCTCCACCTTGAAAACGGGCTCATTCCCATGTGGCTAGTGGGCGGGTTCAGAGGTAAAATCCAAGATAGTTTTCAAGGGATTAGAGAGAGCAGTGGTCCCTTGAACCATTGTCCTTGGAACGTCCTTGGAGTTATTCTGGTTCTCATTCTTGTCATTGGTGAGACGCAAAGTGTGATTGGCGGCATCGTCAATGGGTATCAGCTCTGTCACAGAGGTGTCCTAGGTGCTGGGGTGCCCAACCCCACGCCACAGCTCTCTCTGAATTCTGCTTCTCCCCAGGTCCTCCCAGGTGGTCCTGGAGCTCCCAGAGATATTCCACATAAGGTTTTCTTTCATGGCCACACAGGACAACCTTACTGAGCT